>NC_092312.1:47179238-47482268 GCF_036785885.1 Coffea arabica | reverse complement strand
GGGACCCGCCGGTTCGCGCCGTTTTTTTAAAAAACTCACGTACTAGGGTTTTTACTTCCCATTTACTAACCTTATATCATTGCTACTACTCACATATTTTTTTCTCACTTAAAAGTCACTTTTAATCATCAAATTGATCCTTGGCCAGTACCGAAAATTCATCCGGCGGAAAAATCGCGAAACCCTAATTCTGCTCAAATATTGGAACCGAAGCGTAAAACCCTATTTTCTAGGTTCATTTGCACTTATCATGGAATAATTGGATAGTAGGGCTTTAATAAATGATAATTTTCAAGTAAAAGAAATTTTTAAGAAAACGTGAGGAATTTTCCAATTCCAGTAATTAAAATTAGGGTTTCAATTAAAATATGAGAGATTTAGGAAAACCGGTTAGTCACAAGTAAACTAGGGTTTTTGGCTACAATATTAGGGTTTCTAGTCTTTTTAAACAAAATTAGGTTTTAAATCAAACCCAAAGAAATACACTTTAATATTTTCTTCACAACCAACCTCCTAATATTCGGGATGTTACATTGAGGACCCTTACCTCGTGACCACAAACGATCAAGTTGAGCACACATTGAAGATAGTTTGTGAGATTCAAGGTTCGACAAGGGTTATTTTCCAACTTAGCACGTGGGTTTTGCATTGGATGACATCTGTAGCAATCGTAACAAGATTGAGTCAAAGGCATGTAACTCGTCTTGTCACCATTCGTGCTTCAATTTGTGGGCAAATTGCTTTCAAGAGGAGGGGAATTATACAAACAAGAGGAGCCATTGGAGTAAAGTCATGAGTTTTTCTTGGCTGGTTGTGATCATTTTCAAACTAACCAAGAGACATGAGCGCCGAATCATAGTATGAGGGCCAATATGTGGTGGCATTAGATTTGGGCTTCATACTACCAACGCTTGTAATATCATCCATTTCTATCCGGATTTGAGGGCAAATTCTTCTCAAGTGGAGGGGACTGATGTGTGCACGGACCTTAGCCCAAGTAATGATCCAGTTCGAGTTCCTTTGGGCCCAGTCACACGTGCACGGGCCAAGCGCTTCAGGGAGTCCCTTCAAGCTCTTGTGTGAAATGTTCAAGACCAACAAGGAGTCCATCGGGATATTGAAGGCTTGGAAGGTGATAATCAAGTTGTCTACATGATGATCCAAGCCCACGAAAAGAGCCCATGAAGGTTTGGTCGACGATGCCCTAGGCCTTAGTGTTAGGTTCAATTGCTTAGAGTTGGATTAGATTAGTTTATTTGAGTCATGGCCCGGCCCACCTTGTCCAAGGAGTGGCCGACCTTCCTTGTCTAGTTTCTTAGGGTTTTATTCGCCCCTTAGCCTATATAAAGGCTCACTTTGTATGATTAACGGGTGCACAATTTTGATAATAAAATTCTGATTTGTTTCTCTTCGACTTATTGAGAGCATTCGAACCTTAACTTGCTTGGCAAGGGTTCTTGAGCAATCTTGCGTATTGTTCTTGATTGTTCTACCGACCTATACAATAGAGTATTCACCTCAATTGGTGTCGCCGTTCTACCACCTTCAATCAATTCGTGTCGTCCGTTTTGGTTTTAGGTTCCACAATCCAAGTGTTGGACAATCTCACTAGATCCTTGAGCAAGCGTGTTACGTGTCTCGAAACGAGTTGATCGAGGACCGTATCAGTTGGCTTCAGAGCTTAGGTGAAGGTATCTTTCGTTATATCCTTGTTTTTCGTAGTTGCGTCGAAAGGTTTTTGTGTTTTGTCCGCTGCCTTGTTAAAAAAAAAAGAAGAAAAAAATGACACTGTTCACCGTTACTGTTCACCGACACTGTTCACGTTACTGTTTATCCGAACACAAAATCTGTTGGTGTGTTATCCCTTTTGTGTTTGTGTCTAGTTTGTCGATAATTTCTGTCCAAAATTTGCCGAAAGGTTGTGTTCCCAAATCTGTCTTGGCCGTTAGTCATCACTTGAGCAACAAGAAAACAAGTGGGGCGGCGGCTAGGGTTTCTACTTGCGGCTAGGGTTTCATTTGCACTAGGGTTTCTTTGTTTCAAATCTGTCCGAGTATTGCTTGCTTCATCCAAGTTGTTTACTTAATTTCCAAATTCATTTAGGAAACTAAGTAAAGCACTTGGATAACTCCTTTGTTTTCACTTGGCTACTCTCCTACATTCTCTCCTACATTTTAGGAATACTACCCACTCCTACATTTTAGGAAGCTAGGGTTTCTATCATTTATGTTCCCATTGGTGCACTTCCATTTCTGTCCGCCACTATTGGCCTTCCAAATTCGTCCATTCCCACTTCATTTTGCACCCACATTTGTGTCTTACCTTCTTGGTTACTCTAATGGCAAAAGTGGTGACAATTATTGGACTTGAGCGGCCTTTCTCAACTACAGAACCCAACAGGTAAAAGTATTTGGTAAGTCAATTAGAGTGACATCCATATACACGAGTGCGAGTGGATACACGTAGGGGAGCGTGAAAGGCAACATCTTCGGTTTCGTTGCTAACTTTTTGCAGGTTCCCTCATACGTCATGGCGAATACAAGACGCATAAAAGCTAGCCCACAACATTGTCTTCCTGATCCTAAGGGAGTCAAAGAAGTGGCATTACGCGGTGTAGATGAGCAATTGGACCTCGTCAAATCTCAGTTGCTTGGTTGGTTTTATACTCGTTGCGGTGTCAAAGATAAAATTTGTAGCTTGCCCGTTGATGGGAGTTGTGAAGTCATCCTTGCAAGTGCTATCATGGTTGAGAAATTAAATCTTCCAACCATTGATCATCTTCAACTGTACAAGTTGATGAGTACTCGTGGTGTTGTTTGGGTTACTAAGCACACACTTGTACCTATTCAAATCGGCAAATATGTGGACGAGGTGTTGTGTGATGATACGAACGTCGCCAACCTTGTGACGAAACCCGTAAAAGATTAGCTTCAGGATCGACAAGAGGACACCAAGTTTGAAGCGGATGACCTCAACCCGTTAATCACGTGGTTAACGAACCTTGGTATAATGGTAGAAGACGCCACAACCTAGTGCGATTCTAGATTGATAAGTCACGAACACCTAGAGAAATTCTAAGGTATTCAAGAAGCCTTGGAGAAACCAAGAAAACTCTCAAAATCTGATTTATTGATTGAATGCCTAAACCATTGGAAGTTGGGCTATTTATAGCCTTACATAGAGATGAACAACTAAATGTGGAACTAGTCTAGAGTTGTGGTCTTGACTAAGACTAACAATTGTAGGCTTGACTATTCCATAAGACTAAGAATTGTGGGCTTGACCAAACCTTATGAGGTCATCCCTTAGGTAAACAACCTTATGAGGTCATTGCTTAGGTAAATAACCTTATGAGATCATCGCTTAGGTAAATAAAGCAAGGCTATGGACCATTAAGCCCTTATTACAATGACTTAACTAAAACAGCAAATGTGACTAGAGAAGGGTCACACATGGTTCTCTTTGGCGTGCACTACATGGATGACTTTCATTCCTTCATGCTCAAGCCCCTCAATGACCTTGGGGACAATTTCTTGGCCTTGTATCTCATGAACAAGTCCTTGGAGTTCCTTCCTCATCTTGTTAGCTCGTGCTCGAGTTACGGGTCCTAGGGGAACTCGAATAGTTCGCACTGGTGTCTCTTGGTTCGTATCATCCCCCTCCTCTTCAAAAGGATTTGTCCTCAAATCAGCTTCATCGTCTGCAAGAAAAGGAGATAGATCAGAGACATTGAATGTAGCGCTCACATTGTACTCACCGGGTAGGTCCAGTTTGTAAGCATTGTCATTGATGCGCTTGATGACTTGGAACGGCCCATCTCCTCGGGGAAGTAATTTATTGCGCCTTTGGACTGGGAACCTTTCCTTGCGTAGATGTAACCACACCCAGTCACCAGGTTCAAACACAACGCGTTGGCGTCCCTTGTTAACCCGTTGAGCAACTTGGTCCATCCTTCGCTCAATGTTTAGGCGTACCTGCTCGTGTAATTTCTTGACAAAATCTGCTCGTTTAGCACCATCCATGTTAATGTGCTCAGAAGAAGGTAAAGGTGATAAGTCTAGTGGTGTTAAAGGGTTAAAACCATAGACTATTTCAAATGGTGAAAAATGAGTAGAACTATGCACCGTGCGATTGTATGCAAACTCAACATGGGGTAAACACTCTTCCCAGGTTCTAATGTTTTTTCTAATGATGGCACGCAAGAGTGTAGATAGTGTACGATTGACAACCTCAGTTTGGCCATCAGTTTGTGGGTGACTAGTAGTAGAAAATAGCAATTTGGTACCCAATTTTCCCCACAAAGTTTTCCAAAAGTAACTCAAAAATTTGACATCCCTATCAGAGACAATTGTCCTAGGCATGCCATGCAATCTAATGATTTCTTTGAAAAACAAATCAGCAATGTGCGATGCATCATCTGTTTTGTGACATGGTATAAAATGTGCCATTTTTGAAAATCTGTCAACAATAACAAAGATGCTATCATTTCCCCTCTTTGACCTAGGCAACCCTAAAACAAAATCCATGGAAATGTCGGTCCAAGGTTCCTTAGGTACAGGTAAAGGACTATAAAGGCCATAGGGTTGAAGTTTAGACTTAGCTTTGTGGCAAGTAATGCATTTAGCCACCATTCGCTCCACATCTCGTTTCATCCTTGGCCAATGGAAGTGCTCTTGAAGGATAGCTAAGGTTTTAGCTACGCCAAAGTGTCCCATCAAGCCACCTCCATGTGCTTCCCTAACAAGTAAAGAACGAATAGAGCAGTTAGGTATACATAGTCGATTGAGGTAGAAAAGAAATCCATCAAGGATGTAGAATTTACCTTGAGTTGCTGAACCACAAGAGTCATAAATACCTGAGAAATCTGGGTCATTGGTGTATAACTCTTTGACTAATTCAAATCCTAACAACCTTGCATCAAGTTGAGTGAGCAAAGAGTACCGACGTGATAATGCATCAGCAACAACATTAGTTTTCCCCACTTTGTACTTAATCACATAAGGGAAGGTTTCAATAAATGCAATCCACCTAACATGACGCTTATTCAACTTGTGTTGTGACTTAATGTGCTTAAGCGACTCATGGTCAGTGTGTATGACAAATTCCCTTGGTCTCAAGTAATGTTGCCAAGTTTCTAAAGCACGGATTAAGGAGTACAACTCCTTATCATAAGTGGAATAGTTCAAAGCTGCCCCATTGAGTTTTTCACTAAAGTATGCAATTGGTTTGCCCTCTTGCATTAGGACAGCTCCAATACCCACCCCAGATGCATCACACTCTATTTCAAACATCTTGTCAAAGCATGGTAATGCAAGTAGTGGTGCATGTGTGAGTTGATGTTTAAGCATTTGGAAAGCACGTACTTGAGCATCTCTCCACACAAATGGCTCATTTTTCTTAATTACAGCAGTTAGAGGTGCAGCAATGGTACTAAAATCTTTAACAAATCGTCTATAAAAACTAGCAAGACCATGGAAGCTACGTACCTCACCCACCGTGCTTGGAGTAGGCCATTCTCGAATTGCTTTAACCTTCTCCTCGTCCACTTTGATTCCCTGTTTACTCACAACAAAGCCTAGGAAGACAAGTTGATCAGTACAAAAGGAGCACTTCTTAAGGTTAGCATAGAGCTTTTCCCTTCGAAGTACATCAAGAACAAGCTTCACATGTTCAACATGCTCATCTAAGCTCCTACTATAAATCAGGATATCGTCAAAATATACAACTACAAATTTTCCAAGGAATGGACGAAGTACGTGGTTCATCAATCTCATGAACGTACTAGGTGCATTAGTTAGTCCAAATGGCATAACTAACCACTCGTACAAGCCATGTTTGGTTTTAAAGGCCGTTTTCCATTCATCCCCCTCTTTCATCCTAATTTGATGATAACCGCTTTTTAGATCAATTTTAGTGAAAATCACAGCACCATATAGCTCATCTAACATATCATCAAGTCTAGGAATAGGGTGACGATATTTTACCGTTATTGCATTAACGGCCCTACAGTCAGTGCACATTCGCCAACTTCCATCCTTTTTAGGCACCAAGATGACGGGAACCGCACATGGGCTCAAGCTTTCTCGTGCCCATCCCTTTGTTAGAAGCTCTTCGATTTGGCGTTGGAGCTCCTTTGTCTCATCTGGACCCATTTTGTAGGCTGGTCTGTTAGGAAGTGGGGCACCTGGAACCAAGTCAATTTGATGCTCAATTCCCCTTATTGGTGGTAGGCCATTTGGAATCTCATCGGGAAAGACATCCTCATAATCCTGCAAAAGAGAGACAATACTAGATGGTAGAGTGTTAGTAAGATCACTTGTAACAACCAACACCTCTTTGCACAAAAGTACAAAGATGGGTGTATTAACACTCAAAGCTTTTCTTACTACATTGGCTTTTATCAATAGACTTTGCCTTTTCTCTCTCTTTTCAATTTTGGCCGGCTCACTATATGTCTTTTTCCTCTCAATTTTCTCGGCCTTATCATTTCCTGTTGAGCTCTCGATTTTTTCTATTTTTTTCTTCTCATTCTCAAGCTCGCTCTCCTTGTTCAGGCTTTCTTGATCTTCACGAACTTGGATAGGAGTGAGTGGCACAAGCACAATCCTCTTCTCGCCTTGCTTGAAGGAGTATTTATTGGTAATGCCATCGAATGTAACTCCCTTGTCGAATTGCCATGGTCTCCCCAATAGTATGTGACATGCTTGCATAGGGACCACGTCGCATAACACCACGTCCTCATACTTTCCAATTCGGAAAGGTACTTGGACTTGCTTGGTCACACGAACGTCCCCACTATCATTCAACCATTGCAAACGATAAGGTGTTGGATGTCGTAGAGTGGGTAGTGCTAGTTTCTCCACCATCAAGGCACTAGCGACGTTAGCACAACTACCTCCATCTATGATCAAACTACATACCTTGCCTTTGATATAGCAACGGGTGTAGAAAATGTTCTCCCTTTGTGCATGGTCGGCAGCTTTCACTTGGGTTGCTAAGGCTCGTCTGACAACGAGTCCAACTCGTTCATCGACGGGTAATGCTTCCTCTTCTTCCTCAAGGGATGGCAACTCCTCCTTCTCATCCTCATCATCGGTGAAAAACTCACCATTGGGTAAGATGATCATAGTGCGTTGGTTCGGGCATTGGCTAGCAATATGCCCTCGGCCTTGGCATTTGAAGCATCTAGTATCTCGATTTCGCCCCATGCTCGACTCAATGGCAGTCTTTGGTGTTGCCGTAGACTCCCACTTAGTCATATCCGGCCTTGGTCTTGAAGGGATGGAATTACTCGGCCCTTTATCCTCTTTCTTTGGTGGTGTAGTTCGGAGATAAGAGGGTGAAAAGTTGGAGTAACTCCGAGTCGAACCCCTCCTCTTAATCCTCCTTTCAATCTTGATGGCCTTTTCCACCAAATCCCCAAGTTCCACATAGTGGTGTAACTCTACTTGGTCAGCGATTTCGGGCCTTAGTCCGTTCAAGAAGCGTGCCATTGTTGCTTCTCGATCCTCCATGATGTCTGCCCGTAGCATGAGTATTTCCATTTCTTTGTGATAGTCCTCGACACTTCGTGCTCCTTGGTTGAGGCTTTGAAGCTTTTGGTACAAGTCACGGTAGTAGTGACTAGGTACGAAACGCTTCCTCATTAGTCGTCTTAGCTCTGTCCAAGTTTGTATGGTAGGTTCACGACTCCTCCTTCGACTAGTGGAGAGTTGATCCCACCACACAACGGCGTAGTCGGTGAATTCGACCACGGCCAACTTGACCTTTTGCTCTTCCGAGTAAGTATTGCAGTCGAAAACAAGTTCAATCCGCTTCTCCCACTCTAAGTAGGCATCAGGGTCTGATCGTCCTTGGAAAGGCGGAATTTTCATCTTTATGCCCGGAATGTGGTCATTTGAAGGCCTAGCATCACGCTTGGACCTACTTTGCTTATGCTCATAGTTGTTGTCTGAGTTAGAGTCGCTAGACTCATGTGCATAAGCCTTTCCACGGCTGCCTTTGGAGCTTCCATGAGACAACTCTAAGCTGTCAATGCGTTGGTGCATCAGTTCAAGTTTTTGGTCCATCATGCGTCCCAATTCGCCTTTGATTGCTTCTGTGAAAAGTTTAAGATCAAAAGCTTGGGAGCTTGCTCCCCCCTCGTTAGCCATGGTAGGGTAAAAAAATAATAATAATAATAATAATGGAAAGAAGCAAAGTTTATCTCGCACACTTCCTCACGTGTTTACTCTCGCTCTCGTGTTTGAACACTCTAAGAACTCACCAAGGTATTTTCAAGGCTCCTCGGTCAACTCCTCGAAGAAGTTAGAACTCCTTCTAGTGTGGATCGACTTACCAACCAGGGTCACAAGATTGTAGCACTTTGAACGAAAAAAGAACAAAAGATGAAGGGACTGACCACGACTCAATGAATGACTCAAAGTTGAATTTTAAGGATCCTAGACAAAAACTCTACCCAAAACTGGAATTTTGAGCTGCTGGTTGCTGCATTTCTGGGCAGTGTTTTGGTAGATAAATGGACACTTAGAGGATTCAGAATGACACTTAAAACTAACCTAATGATGCACGAAAATTTCCAGAATTAATGATTGGACAGAAATTCCCCAATGGTTGCAAAGATGGAATCCGAATGGAAGATGAATTTGTGTTGTGGTAGGACTGTTTTGGAAACCCAAGGCTGACTTTTCTTCTTTAATCCTTTGGAAACAAGGATTAGTCTTCCTATTTGCTGGTTCCCATAAATTCTAAGGTCAAGTTCAAGATTGGAACTGATTTGGTTGTTTTTGGGAACAAGGGTGGAAAATTTGACTTGAACAGGTTGGAAAATTTGACTTGAATAGGTTGGGAAATTTGACTTGAATAGGCTGAATATTCTTCTTCTTCCTTTGTTTTTGTTTTCTAATCAGCCAAGAAGAGCCAAATTTCGTGGCTAAAATGTTCTTAGTCAAGAAAGAAGATTGTTGTGGTGAAGACAAGGATTTTGGCAGCTGAAAATTTGCAGCCTTGTTGTTTACCAAGATTTGGTTCCCAAAACCCAGAAACTTCAAGATTCTTTCAAGAATTCAAGATGTTAATTCCCAGAATTCAAGAAACACAAAATTGAAGATGATTTCCTCCCTAAACAATCCAAGATTTCACGATTTGATCAAGACAGATTTTGGTTGGCTTCAAGAATCCCAACTAAAGTTCCAAGAACTTCAAGATTGTGGTTTTAAACAATCAGGAACTTCAAGAAACCCAAGTTTTGGTCAAGACAGATTTCCAGGAATTTTTGTAAGGTTAGCCAGCTATTTTTTTTTTTTTTTTTTGTATGTAAACAAGAACACAAGGTAATAACTAGATAGGACTCTAAAACCCTTGCTACAAACTGATTTTTTTCGGATGAACAGTAACCTCGAATGATCAAATAGAACAAAAGACTGGAATTGAATGGATATAACAGGATAGAAACAAGACTCAAACAAGGAATCAAGAATAAGAAAAAAAAGGCTGGACCAAACCAGGCTAACCACAGCAATTAACAACAACTAGACACAAGTTTATGTCGTAACAAATCTGGAAAAATAACGCAAGAACACGAAGTAACAAATCTGGAAATTGCGGATAGCAACTTAGAACACGAAAACAGAATTTTCGACAACTTGACTCGAAAAGCAAATAAAAAAAAAGGATATAACGTGATACCTCTTAATTAGCTCTGATTACCAACTGATACGAACGTCGCCAACCTTGTGACGAAACCCGTAAAAGATTAGCTTCAGGATCGACAAGAGGACACCAAGTTTGAAGCGGATGACCTCAACCCGTTAATCACGTGGTTAACGAACCTTGGTATAATGGTAGAAGACGCCACAACCTAGTGCGATTCTAGATTGATAAGTCACGAACACCTAGAGAAATTCTAAGGTATTCAAGAAGCCTTGGAGAAACCAAGAAAACTCTCAAAATCTGATTTATTGATTGAATGCCTAAACCATTGGAAGTGTGGGCTATTTATAGCCTTACATAGAGATGAACAACTAAATGTGGAACTAGTCTAGAGTTGTGGTCTTGACTAAGACTAACAATTGTAGGCTTGACTATTCCATAAGACTAAGAATTGTGGGCTTGACCAAACCTTATGAGGTCATCCCTTAGGTAAACAACCTTATGAGGTCATTGCTTAGGTAAATAACCTTATGAGATCATCGCTTAGGTAAATAAAGCAAGGCTATGGACCATTAAGCCCTTATTACAATGACTTAACTAAAACAGCAAATGTGACTAGAGAAGGGTCACACATGGTTCTCTTTGGCGTGCACTACATGGATGACTTTCATTCCTTCATGCTCAAGCCCCTCAATGACCTTGGGGACAATTTCTTGGCCTTGTATCTCATGAACAAGTCCTTGGAGTTCCTTCCTCATCTTGTTAGCTCGTGCTCGAGTTACGGGTCCTAGGGGAACTCGAATAGTTCGCACTGGTGTCTCTTGGTTCGTATCAGGTTGGTAATTGATTACCAGCCTCATTTTCCCTCTTACCTGTTCAGATCTTTTGTTGACATAGAATGCTTGACATGCCCATTGAGAATGAGAAATCTCAATAAGTTCAAACTTTAGAAGCTCTTTACATTCCTGTTCTGCAAGTTTCGTATCATCAGGGTTCATACCAGAATGACTGGCTTTTGTGGGATTGATATCTTCATTCTTCTTAAAAGGAAGTCGAATGTTGAGGGCAAATTCTTCTCAAGTGGAGGGGACTGATGTGTGCACGGACCTTAGCCCAAGTAGTGATCCAGTTCGAGTTCCTTTGGGCCCAGTCACACGTGCACGGGCCAAGCGCTTCAGGGAGTCCCTTCAAGCTCTTGTGTGAAATGTTCAAGACCAACAAGGAGTCCATCGGGATATTGAAGGCTTGGAAGGTGATAATCAAGTTGTCTACATGATGATCCAAGCCCACGAAAAGAGCCCATGAAGGTTTGGTCGACGATGCCCTAGGCCTTAGTGTTAGGTTCAATTGCTTAGAGTTGGATTAGATTAGTTTATTTGAGTCATGGCCCGGCCCACCTTGTCCAAGGAGTGGCCGACCTTCCTTGTCTAGTTTCTTAGGGTTTTATTCGCCCCTTAGCCTATATAAAGGCTCACTTTGTATGATTAACGGGTGCACAATTTTGATAATAAAATTCTGATTTGTTTCTCTTCGACTTATTGAGAGCATTCGAACCTTAACTTGCTTGGCAAGGGTTCTTGAGCAATCTTGCGTATTGTCCTTGATTGTTCTACCGACCTATACAATAGAGTATTCACCTCAATTGGTGTCGCCGTTCTACCACCTTCAATCAATTCGTGTCGTCCGTTTTGGTTTTAGGTTCCACAATCCAAGCGTTGGACAACCTCACTAGATCCTTGGGCAAGCGTGTTACGTGTCTCGAAACGAGTTGATCGAGGACCGTATCAGTTGGCTTCAGAGCTTAGGTGAAGGTATCTTTCGTTATATCCTTGTTTTTCGTAGTTGCGTCGAAAGGTTTTTGTGTTTTGTCCGCTGCCTTGTTAAAAAAAAAAGAAGAAAAAAATGACACTGTTCACCGTTACTGTTCACCGACACTGTTCACGTTACTGTTTATCCGAACACAAAATCTGTTGGTGTGTTATCCCTTTTGTGTTTGTGTCTAGTTTGTCGATAATTTCTGTCCAAAATTTGCCGAAAGGTTGTGTTCCCAAATCTGTCTTGGCCGTTAGTCATCACTTGAGCAACAAGAAAACAAGTGGGGCGGCGGCTAGGGTTTCTACTTGCGGCTAGGGTTTCATTTGCACTAGGGTTTCTTTGTTTCAAATCTGTCCGAGTATTGCTTGCTTCATCCAAGTTGTTTACTTAATTTCCAAATTCATTTAGGAAACTAAGTAAAGCACTTGGATAACTCCTTTGTTTTCACTTGGCTACTCTCCTACATTCTCTCCTACATTTTAGGAACACTACCCACTCCTACATTTTAGGAAGCTAGGGTTTCTATCTTTTATGTTCCCATTGGTGCACTTCCATTTCTGTCCGCCACTATTGGCCTTCCAAATTCGTCCATTCCCACTTCATTTTGCACCCACATTTGTGTCTTACCTTCTCGGTTACTCTTATGGCAAAAGTGGTGACAATTATTGGACTTGAGCGGCCTTTCTCAACTACAGAACCCAACAGGTAAAAGTATTTGGTAAGTCAATTAGAGTGACATCCATATACACGAGTGCGAGTGGATACACGTAGGGGAGCGTGAAAGGCAACATCTTCGGTTTCGTTGCTAACTTTTTGCAGGTTCCCTCATACGTCATGGCGAATACAAGACGCATAAAAGCTAGCCCACAACATTGTCTTCCTGATCCTAAGGGAGTCAAAGAAGTGGCATTACGCGGTGTAGATGAGCAATTGGACCTCGTCAAATCTCAGTTGCTTGGTTGGTTTTATACTCGTTGCGGTGTCAAAGATAAAATTTGTAGCTTGCCCGTTGATGGGAGTTGTGAAGTCATCCTTGCAAGTGCTATCATGGTTGAGAAATTAAATCTTCCAACCATTGATCATCTTCAACTGTACAAGTTGATGAGTACTCGTGGTGTTGTTTGGGTTATTAAGCACACACTTGTACCTATTCAAATCGGCAAATATGTGGACGAGGTGTTGTGTGATGTAGTCCCAATTCAAGTGACACCTGTGTTGTTGGGCAAAGCATGGATGTCGAGGCGAGAAGTTAAATATGACGGACATACTAATAAGTATGCCTTCTTATTTAATAGTCGTCGTTTTGTACTTGTATCACTTACTTATGACCAGTTTTGTATTGATCTAGCATACATGAAAATGAGCTTGAGCGTTATAGAATGGAGAAAAGGCTAGATGAGGGAATGGTAAAACCCGAGGCTAGATGAGTTGAAAGCAACGAGATGAAAGGGTCAGCTGTTGAACTAGAAAAAGAGATGGAAAAATCTGATGAGATGGGTGGTAAAAAGGAAGAAAAGAGAGAAAGTGGGCTGATCTTGAACAACCCGGTGAAGGCCTATTATTTTCCTAACGAACTTACCTTTGCTTTGTTTAGTGTTTCTTCTTTTATACAGATCAGGCAAAGGGAAGTTGAGCTGTTCTTAGTGCGTTCCATTCCAAAATCAATTATAGGCTTTGCAAGCCTCCAAGAGTTAAACCCCGTTGGTATCCATTCATGGAACAATGTCAACTCAAATCAGTCCACACCAAAAGGGAGTTGATTCGAGCTCATCTTGAAGGGAACACTCCACATTTTGGGGATGGTTGTGTACCAAGGGTTCGTTTAAAGAACAAGCACATCAATGACCATTGTGATTTTCGTCTTGCTCTTAGTACACATGATGCTCCAACATCACCAAATCCGCCATGGGACCTTGCAAGTGTGTTCTGGCCGGAGTTCGATTTCATGGGATACACTTCACACCACTTTGAGGACCCTTACCTCGTGACCACAAACGATCAAGTTGAGCACACATTGAAGATAGTTTGTGAGATTCAAGGTTCGACAAGGGTTATTTTCCAACTTAGCACGTGGGTTTTGCATTGGTTGACATCTGTAGCAATCGTAACAAGTTTGAGTCAAAGGCATGTAACTCGTCTTGTCACCATTCGTGCTTCAATTTGTGGGCAAATTGCTTTCAAGAGGAGGGGAATTATACAAACAAGAGGAGCCATTGGAGTAAAGCCATGAGTTTTTCTTGGCTGGTTGTGATTATTTTCAAACTAACCAAGAGACATGAGCGCCGAATCATAGTATGAGGGCCAATATGTGGTGGCATTAGATTTGGGCTTCATACTACCAACGCTTGTAATATCATCCAAAGATCATCAAGAGATAAGAAGACTGCCTGCTTGATTTGTCCAATTGTGAGATTAAGGATCGATCCATATTTGTTATGGATATACATTTCTGCACCATCTGCAAGTGGCTTTGGGAGAGAGCTGACAAAGGGTTGCTTGAGATTTGCTTTGGATATCTGGGAAAAGATAGTAAATCTGTTGGGTATTGGGAACTTGTTATCAAGTAGGAAAATATTAAGGGGTTGGTAATTGATTACCAGCCTCATTTTCCCTCTTACCTGTTCAGATCTTTTGTTGACATAGAATGCTTGACATGCCCATTGAGAATGAGAAATCTCAATAAGTTCAAACTTTAGAAGCTCTTGACATTCCTGTTCTGCAAGTTTCGTATCATCAGGGTTCATACCAGAATGACTGGCTTTTGTGGGATTGATATCTTCATTCTTCTTAAAAGGAAGTCGAATGTTGAGGGCAAATTCTTCTCAAGTGGAGGGGACTGATGTGTGCACGGACCTTAGCCCAAGTAGTGATCCAGTTCGAGTTCCTTTGGGCCCAGTCACACGTGCACGGGCCAAGCGCTTCAGGGAGTCCCTTCAAGCTCTTGTGTGAAATGTTCAAGACCAACAAGGAGTCCATCGGGATATTGAAGGCTTGGAAGGTGATAATCAAGTTGTCTACATGATGATCCAAGCCCACGAAAAGAGCCCATGAAGGTTTGGTCGACGATGCCCTAGGCCTTAGTGTTAGGTTCAATTGCTTAGAGTTGGATTAGATTAGTTTATTTGAGTCATGGCCCGGCCCACCTTGTCCAAGGAGTGGCCGACCTTCCTTGTCTAGTTTCTTAGGGTTTTATTCGCCCCTTAGCCTATATAAAGGCTCACTTTGTATGATTAACGGGTGCACAATTTTGATAATAAAATTCTGATTTGTTTCTCTTCGACTTATTGAGAGCATTCGAACCTTAACTTGCTTGGCAAGGGTTCTTGAGCAATCTTGCGTATTGTCCTTGATTGTTCTACCGACCTATACAATAGAGTATTCACCTCAATTGGTGTCGCCGTTCTACCACCTTCAATCAATTCGTGTCGTCCGTTTTGGTTTTAGGTTCCACAATCCAAGCGTTGGACAACCTCACTAGATCCTTGGGCAAGCGTGTTATGTGTCTCGAAACGAGTTGATCGAGGACCGTATCAGTTGGCTTCAGAGCTTAGGTGAAGGTATCTTTCGTTATATCCTTGTTTTTCGTAGTTGCGTCGAAAGGTTTTTGTGTTTTGTCCGCTGCCTTGTTAAAAAAAAAAGAAGAAAAAAATGACACTGTTCACCGTTACTGTTCACCGACACTGTTCACGTTACTGTTTATCCGAACACAAAATCTGTTGGTGTGTTATCCCTTTTGTGTTTGTGTCTAGTTTGTCGATAATTTCTGTCCAAAATTTGCCGAAAGGTTGTGTTCCCAAATCTGTCTTGGCCGTTAGTCATCACTTGAGCAACAAGAAAACAAGTGGGGCGGCGGCTAGGGTTTCTACTTGCGGCTAGGGTTTCATTTGCACTAGGTTTTCTTTGTTTCAAATCTGTCCGAGTATTGCTTGCTTCATCCAAGTTGTTTACTTAATTTCCAAATTCATTTAGGAAACTAAGTAAAGCACTTGGATAACTCCTTTGTTTTCACTTGGCTACTCTCCTACATTCTCTCCTACATTTTAGGAACACTACCCACTCCTACATTTTAGGAAGCTAGGGTTTCTATCTTTTATGTTCCCATTGGTGCACTTCCATTTCTGTCCGCCACTATTGGCCTTCCAAATTCGTCCATTCCCACTTCATTTTGCACCCACATTTGTGTCTTACCTTCTCGGTTACTCTTATGGCAAAAGTGGTGACAATTATTGGACTTGAGCGGCCTTTCTCAACTACAGAACCCAACAGGTAAAAGTATTTGGTAAGTCAATTAGAGTGACATCCATATACACGAGTGCGAGTGGATACACGTAGGGGAGCGTGAAAGGCAACATCTTCGGTTTCGTTGCTAACTTTTTGCAGGTTCCCTCATACGTCATGGCGAATACAAGACGCATAAAAGCTAGCCCACAACATTGTCTTCCTGATCCTAAGGGAGTCAAAGAAGTGGCATTACGCGGTGTAGATGAGTAATTGGACCTCGTCAAATCTCAGTTGCTTGGTTGGTTTTATACTCGTTGCGGTGTCAAAGATAAAATTTGTAGCTTGCCCGTTGATGGGAGTTGTGAAGTCATCCTTGCAAGTGATATCATGGTTGAGAAATTAAATCTTCCAACCATTGATCATCTTCAACTGTACAAGTTGATGAGTACTCGTGGTGTTGTTTGGGTTACTAAGCACACACTTGTACCTATTCAAATCGGCAAATATGTGGACGAGGTGTTGTGTGATGTAGTCCCAATTCAAGTGACACCTGTGTTGTTGGGCAAAGCATGGATGTCGAGGCGAGAATTTAAATATGACTGATGTGTGCATGGATCAGGGCCCACGTAATTGGGCCCAGTCACACATGCACGGGCTAGGCAATTCAAGACATTGAAGGCTTGTGATACGCTCCTCGATCCATGGTCGAGACACGTAGCACGTTTGCCCAAGGATCTAGCGGGAATGTCTTACGCTTGGTTTGCGGAACCTTTACTCAAACGGGCAACTCGATTTGATTGGAGGTGGTAGACGACACTCCGATGAAGGTGAATACTCCAGGGGAATAGGTCGGATGAACAATCAAGGACAGGACGCGAGATTGCTCAATATCCCTTGCCAAGCAAGTTAAAGGCACGAATTCTTTATGAAAGAAAACGAATGCACTAAGACTTTTATTAATAAAAAACTAGTTCTTAACCTTACAAAGCTAGCCTATTTATAGGCTAAGGAAAACAATAAAGAAACCCTAAGTAATCCTAAGAGGGGTGGTCGGCCATCTTAGTGTAAGGTGGGCCGGCCCGTTCTACTAAGTAAGCTATTCCAATAAGTGTCAAAGGCTAAGTCCCTACTCGGCCGAATCTCTTGGAGACCCGCTTGAGTCGTCATGGGCTTGGATCAAGGTGTAATTGGCCCAGTGGTCTTTCTCTAAGCCCTCAATATCTTTGTGAACTCCATGTTGGTCTTGGACGACTCTCACCAGGGCTTGGAGTGATTCTTTGAACAGCTTGGCCCGTGAACGTGTGACTGGGCCCAGTGGGACTCGGACTGGGTCATTGCGTGGGCCGAGGCTCGTGCACACATCAGTCCCCTCCTCTTGAGAAGGATTTGCCCTCAAATCTGGATCCTGCTCGTCAAGGAATGGGCTGAGGTCCCCAACGTTGAAGGTTGCACTAACATTGTATTCCCCAGGCAGCTCCAATTTATAGGCATTGTCATTGACCCGTTGGAGTACCCGAAATGGTCCATCACCTCTTGGGGATAATTTGCTTTGACGTTGCTTGGGGAAACGCTCTTTTCGTAAGTGTAGCCACACCCAATCTCCAGGCTCAAAAATCATCTTGCGGCGGTGCTTGTTGGCTTGTTGGATATATTGCTGCGTGCGCTTCTCGATGTTTGCTCGCACAGCTTCATGTAACCTGCGTACAAAACCAGCTTTCTTTTCCCCATCTAAGCTTGTTTGCTCAGAGGAAGGTAAGGGCACCAGATCAAGGGGGGTGAGGGGGTTGAAGCCATAAACAATCTCAAAGGGAGAATATTGAGTTGCACTATGCACAATGCGATTGTAGGCAAATTCAACATGAGGTAAGCACTCTTCCCAAGACTTAAGATTCTTTTTAATCAAGGCCCGAAGTAAAGTACCAAGTGTGCGATTGACAACTTCAGTTTGTCCATCGCTTTGAGGATGACTAGTGGTGGAAAATAATAACCTAGTGCCAAGTTTGGACCACAAGGTCTTCCAAAAGTAACTCAGGAACTTCACATCCCTGTCACTAACAATAGTCCTAGGCATGCCATGCAGACGGACAATCTCTTTGAAAAATAAAGTAGCAACATGAGATGCATCGTCAGTTTTGTGACAAGGAATAAAATGCGCCATCTTAGAAAATCTATCAACCACAACATAGATGGAGTCATTACCCCGTGGTGATCTAGGCAATCCTAATACAAAGTCCATAGACAAGTCAACCCAGGGATGGTGTGGAATAGGTAATGGGGTATACAAGCCATATGGATTTGTCTTAGACTTTGCCTTGTGGCAAGTAGCACACCTACCAACCATGCGTTCAACATCTCTACGCATATGGGGCCAGTAAAAGTGCTCTTGCAACATGGCTAGAGTCTTGGCGATGCCAAAGTGGCCCATGAGACCACCACTATGTGCCTCTCGGATCAAAAGGTCACGAATGGAAGAATTAGGCACACACAGTTTATCTACATGGAATAGAAATCCATCATGCAAAAAGTACTTTCCATGCGGGTTCTTAACACAAGTAGCATAGATATCACCAAAGTCATGATCATGTGTATAGAGTTCCTTAACCATTTCGAACCCTAGTAACTTGGCATCCAGAAGGGCCAGCAATGAATGTCTACGTGATAATGCATCAGCCACTACATTCGTTTTGCCAGTCTTATACTTAATGACATACGAAAAGGTGTCAATGAAGCTTACCCATTTGGCATGGCGCTTGCTTAGCTTGGGCTGTCCCTTGAGGTACTTCAATGACTCGTGATCAGTGTGTATCACGAACTCCCGAGGGCGAAGATAGTGTTGCCAAATCTCCAAGGCCCTCACTAGTGCGTACAACTCCTTGTCGTACGTGGGGTAGTTTAACGCAGCCCCTCCCAGTTTCTCGCTGAAGAAGGCACACGGCCTCTTGTCTTGCATGAGGACTGCTCCAATACCTACACCAGAAGCATCACAGTCAATTTCAAAGGTCTTGTTAAAGTTTGGTAATGCTAACACAGGTGCATGGGTGAGTGTGTCCTTAAGGGCGAGGAACGCTTGTTCTTGGGATTCCCCCCAGTGGAACTTGTCATCCTTCTTTGTCACGGCGGTCAATGGGGCGGCAATGGTGCTAAAGTTTTTGACAAATCGCCGATAAAAGCCCGCCAATCCAAGGAAGCTGCGCACGTCAGGAACGGATGTAGGGGTTGGCCATTGCTCGATGGCCTCAATCTTGGATTTGTCCACCTTGATGCCCTGCGAACTCACGACATAGCCTAGAAACACAAGCTCGTTCGTACAAAAGGTGCACTTTTTGAGGTTAGCGTATAGACGCGCCTGTCGAAGTGCATCGAGAACTAATCTTACATGCTCCAAGTGCTCATGCTCACTACGACTACAGATCAGAATGTCATCAAAGTAAACAATGACAAATTTACCAATAAAATGTCTCAAAACATGGTTCATGAGGCGCATGAAGGTGCTAGGGGCGTTAGTCAAACCAAAAGGCATAACTAACCACTCATAGAGACCATGTTTGGTTTTGAAGGCTGTCTTCCATTCATCGCCTTCCTTCATCCTAATTTGATGATAGCCACTCCTCAAGTCAATCTTGGTGAAAATAATAGCACCATCGAGTTCATCCAACATATCATCAAGTCTAGGAATGGGATGCCGATATTTGACAGTGATAGCATTCACAGCCCGGCAGTCAGTGCACATGCGCCAAGTGCCATCCTTTTTGGGGACAAGGACCACAGGCACAGCGCAGGGACTTAGACTTTCCTTTACCCAACCCTTACCTAAGAGGCCATCAACTTGCCTTTGAAGCTCCTTGGTTTCCTCAGGACCCATGCGGTAAGCAGGTTTGTTGGGTAATGGTGCTCCAGGAACGAGGTCGATTTGGTGTTCAATTCCCCGAATGGGTGGTAAGCCATCAGGGACCTCGTCAGGGAAAACGTCCTCGAATTCCTGCAAAAGAGCAACTATGCTAGCAGGCAACGCCTTGTCGAGCTCAGCAACATCCAAGAGCACATGCTTGTAAATCATGAGAAGTATAGGCTGATTAGAGTTCACCACTTTTCTAACATCTTTAGCTTTAATAATCATGTTGTGCTTCCTAGTGGGAGGTGCGGCAGGTGGTTTGTCGCGTAGACCCCTAGATGTGCTCCCTTGACCCTTGGTTGATGGCTCAGTCGTAGATGTGGAGCCTTGACCAGGGTCGACCGCCTTGAGTTTCCTCCTTTGACGGTCTTGTTCACACTCTCTTTGCAACAGTAGTTGGTCCTCATAAACTTGTGCAGGCGTGAGAGGTGTAAGGACCTTACGTTTGCCATCGTGCAAAAGTGTGTACTTATTTGCTCTTCCATCGAATGTGACGTGTTTGTCAAATTGCCAGGGCCTTCCCAAGATGATATGTGTAGCATGCATTGGCACCACGTCGCACAAGATTTCATCAATGTAAGTACCAATGGAGAAGGGAATGCGTACTTGTTTGAAGACTCGTACTTCACCATCCTCACTTAGCCATTGGAGGCGGTAAGGATGTGGATGCCTGGTAGTGGTGAGTCCTAGACTTTCAACCATGAGCAAACTGGCCACGTTCGTGCAGCTCCCACCGTCGATGATGAGACTACATATTTTGTCGCCTACCTTACAGCGGGTGTAGAATAGGTTTTCACGTTGTAGCTGCTCATCCTCCTTGACGCGGGCGGTTAACACTCGCCGTGCTACCAAGCAACCTACTTCTCCTCGTGTGGGCGAGCAAGCCTCCCCAGCTGGCTCTTCTTCCAGGCAGTCATCTTCTACTAGCTCGGGCATGTCCACACATTCGTCATCATCCGACACGATTTCGTCATTGTGAGTTATCAGCATTACCCGTTGGTTTGGACATTGAGATTGAATATGCCCAAACCCTTGGCACTTAAAGCATTTGATGTCCCTACTCCTAGCTTTAGGAGTTTCTTGCGGTGCCTTAGAAGTAGACCTGGACACATCAGAAACCTTGTTAGGTGTAGAATACGCATTACGGGTAGAAGCATTACCTTGGAAGCGGTTAGAATAGGTTGGTGTGGTCGCATTTCCAACTTCGTGGGTCACTCTTCGTGGTTGGTTGCCTTTCCACGAGGTGGTGGTAGAAGATTGGAACGTACGGGCTCCCCGTCTTAATTTCTTCCCCCGTTCGGCCTTAATGGCAAGTTCTAGAAGGTCGTGCATGTCCAAGTAATGTTGAAGCTCTAAGGCATCCTGAAGGTCAGGATTGAGACCCCTAAGAAACCTAGCCATTGTGGCTTCATTGTCTTCTTGAATGTTGGCCCTCATCATGGCCATCTCGATTTCTTTGTGGTAATCCTCCACACTCATGTTGCCTTGCATGAGTGTTTGCAGCTTAGAGTGGAGATCACGATTGTAGTAGCTAGGAACAAACCGCTTGCGCATTAGTGCCTTGAGTTCTCGCCAAGTCCGGACACGTGGTTCTCCCATCCTCCTCCTCGTGGTCCTCACTTGGTCCCACCAGACTAGTGCGTAGTCGGTGAACTCCACGGTGGCAACCTTCACTTTTTGTTCCTCGCTATAGTCGTAGCAGTCGAAGACCATCTCGATGCGGCCTTCCCACTCCAAGTAAGCCTCAGGGTCACTTTTGCCTTTGAATGCGGGAACTTGAATTTTAAGCCCCTTGATTTCGTTTTTGGGCATGTCCCTTGTAGGCCTCTCGGGTCGTTCCTCATCCTCACTAGCGGAGTAGTCGTCGCCATTTGTTTCCTTGGTGCCATGGTTACTCCGGTTATGGGACCGAGAACGAGAGCCTCGCGTAAGGCTCCTAGACAACTCATCAAAACGAGTGTGTAGTGTCTCCATTTGTTGCTCACTGATTCGCCTGAGCTCATTCTTCATGGCGGCGAATAATAAGGAAGGATCGGTGGTTGCTTGTTGTTGATGGTGGTGTTGTTGCTCCATGCTTCCCTTGTTGCCCTGCAAAGGTTAGAAGAACCAAAGAAAAAATGCAAATATAATCCTCACTTCACTCCCTTAGTGTATCCCTCACGCTCGTGTGTAGTGTGCAAGTCACTCTATAAAGCTTACCAAGTACCTTACCTGTTGGTTTAGGTAGTTGAGTAATGTTGCTCGAGTCCAATAATTGTCACCAACTTATCCCCCGCAAGAGTATACAAGAATTCTTTGTTTTTTTTGGTGAAGGGAAGGTCGGTTGTGGGAAAGCTTAAAGGCGGTGGACAGATTTGGAAAGTATGGCCGAGAAAGGAAACTCTAAGAACCCTAAGATGTAGGAGTGGTTTCCTAAAAAGGATGAGAAAATATAATAGGATATCCTAAAATGGAGGAGAAAATATAGGAGTATATCCTAAGATAGAGAAGAAAATATAGGAGGTGTCCAAGAGTATCCAAGTATATTGCTTAGTCTCCTAAACGAAGTGGGAAAACAAGTTGGAGTTGGAAACTTCCTAATTCTTCTCAAGACAGATTCGGTTCCTCCTCTCTCTTACCCGCAAGCTTCCAGAAATTTCCCTCACAAAAACCACCCCAAGGTCGGTTCAAATCCCACTCACAAACCGGAATTGGAACCCTAAAATTTCCAGAATTCCTCCCTCTTATTCCCTTCCTAAAGTCGGCTACAAGAAACCTTAGAAGGCCTCTTAAGCAGCCGCCCACTATGCTCACAACACAAACCAGAATTGGGCTACTGAAATTTCCAGATTTCTTCCTTCTTGAAACCCTTCCCTAAGTCGGTTATCCTTCCTATAAGACTCCCTCTTCACAGCCGCAACTTACCCCAAACAATTCGGCTCTCTCTCTACTCCAAGAACAAGGAATTCGACCCTCTTTCTAACAAGACAGTTTCGGTTCTTGGCACTCCAGAAATTCTGCTCCAATGGACTCCCAAGGTCAAGCAAGTGATGTTACTCAAGAATCTCCCAAGCAATTCACACCTAAGCCAAGAAAGCCTCGTATGGATGCAAGATCTTACAAGAAACTCTTTATTCGAAGAGAGGTGCAAGTCTTCAAGACTCAAGATGGTCAAGAGCCTCAACGAAGAGTTGTGCACATGATCAAGAATCAAGAAGTTCAAGAAGAGGTTGGTCAAAACTTTTGAGTTCCTTTTTTTTTCTCTCTCTTGATGTAATTTCTGGGTTGGGTATACGATACAATAAGACAGATTTGGCAATAAAAGTGCGGTGTTCCCTCTTGGGTTTCTTGCTACCCGATTGCTCTTTTTTTTTTTTCTCTTCGGTTCTGTTTTCTTTTGCTTTGTTTTGTTCCTTTTTTTTTTCCCACTTGGTAATAGACTACACCTGGCCGAATGAGAAAAAAAACAATCCCAGAAACAAGGTCTGCCCGAAACGCACAAGAACGCACCACCCTACTCCCTCAAACTAACAAAGTTTTTCCAAGACTTTCAAGAAATTCAAGAAAGTGTTCAAGAACTTCAAGAACCCTACAAACCTTGCGGGTGCTATTCAAGATTCACCAACCCAACAAGTTTTTACCCCCAAATCAGTTTAGACAAGGTAAGCAACAACTTGGATAATCAATAACTACTTGGACAGATTCGGACAAACAACAAAACCCTAGCCGCGCCTGTTTTGTTTTGTTTTGTTTTTTTTTTTTTTTTGTATGCAGATTCGGCAAGGCTAATTGCTGGGCAGAATGGATGTCACTAGAGTATGAAATCTGGGCAGATTGGGACTAACAATAATAACACACAGCTGTCCAGAAATTTGATGCGACAAACAACAAGAACTAGCGAACAGAAAAATTTTTTTTTCTCGACAATCGATGCAACAGATTTGTGTTTTTTTTTTGACTGACAAACAGCAACGGACAGACTTGCAGACTCAAAACGAACAGATATGGAAACGTAAAACAAAACAAAAGCAACGACCAGAATTCTAGAGAACAAACGAAGGAAACGGCTCAACAAGTAACAATTCGAACAGAAAAATAATTTTTTTTTTGTAACAAACAAGGCAGCGGAAAATTAAAGAAAACTAAGACAAAACTACAGATATAACGGAAGATACCTCCACCAAAGCTCTGAAGCCAACTGATACGCTCCTCGATCCACGGTCGAGACACGTAGCACGTTTGCCCAAGGATCTAGCGGGAATGTCTTACGCTTGGTTTGCGGAACCTTTACTCAAACGGGCAACTCGATTTGATTGGAGGTGGTAGACGACACTCCGATGAAGGTGAATACTCCAGGGGAATAGGTCGGATGAACAATCAAGGACAGGACGCGAGATTGCTCAATATCCCTTGCCAAGCAAGTTAAAGGCACGAATTCTTTATGAAAGAAAACGAATGCACTAAGACTTTTATTAATCAAAAACTAGTTCTTAACCTTACAAAGCTAGCCTATTTATAGGCTAAGGAAAACAATAAAGAAACCCTAGGTAATCCTAAGAGGGGTGGTCGGCCATCTTAGTGTAAGGTGGGCCGGCCCATTCTACTAAGTAAGCTATTCCAATAAGTGTCAAAGGCTAAGGCCCTACTCGGCCGAATCTCTTGGAGACCCACTTGAGTCGTCATGGGCTTGGATCAAGGTGTAATTGGCCCAGTGGTCTTTCTCTAAGCCCTCAATATCTTTGTGAACTCCATGTTGGTCTTGGACGACTCTCACCAGGGCTTGGAGTGATTCTTTGAACAGCTTGGCCCGTGAACGTGTGACTGGGCCCAGTGGGACTCGGACTGGGTCATTGCGTGGGCCGAGGCTCGTGCACACATCAGCTTGGAAGGTGACAACCCAGTTGGCTACACGATGATCCAAGCCCGTGAAGAGAGCCCGCGAAGAGCCAAGTGGGCCATGGCTGATTAGGCCTTAGTGTTAAGAGTCTTAAGTTTAGATTAGTCCTTTTGTTAGCCATGGATTCGGCCCACCTTTGTCTAAGGATGGCCGAACCACTAGGCCTTTTTTTTAATTTAGTCCATGGGTCGGCCCACCTTGTCCAAGGAGTGGCCGACCATCTAGCTTTGCGATATTAGGGTTTCGGATATTAGGGTTTCATTAGTTTTGCCTATATAAAGGCTTGCTTTGTAAGCATAAAGGGTAGTCGTTTTATCAATAAAATTGGTTTAATTCGTTCCTTCTTCTAAGAAGAGAGGTCGAGCACTTTACTTGCTTTGGCAAGGGTTTTGAGCAATCTTGCGTCCCGTCCTAGATTGTTCTACCGACCTATCCCGTGGAGTAGTCGCCTTCATTGGAGTCGTCGTACTACCGTCTTGAATCCAATCGTGTCGTCCGTTTGGTTCTAGATCCCGCAATTCCAAGCGTTGGACATCCTCGCTAGATCCTTGGGCAAACTGCTACGTGTCTCGAAACGTGTTGATCGAGGAACGTATCAGTTGGCTTCAGAGCTTTGGTAGAGGTATCTTTCATTATATCCGTATTTTTCGTAGTTGTGTCGTAGGGTCTTTGTGTTTTGTCCGCTGCCTTGTTAAAAAAAAAAAAAAATTCACTGTTCACCGGTACTGTTCACACCGACACTGTTCATCATACTGTTCACCGACACTGTTCATCGTTACTGTTCATCCGAATACAAATCTGTCCAGCCTTGTTGTTTGTGTTATCCAACTTGTTTACTTGGTTTTCAAATCTGGATTTTGGCAAAATTTGTTGGAATTTTGTGAATCTTGAAGAGAACTTACAATAATCTTGAGCTTCTTGAATTCTTGACCATAATCTTGAAATTTCTGAAGTTCCTGACAACTTCTTTGAGAAGTTCTTGAAATATCTTGGAGTTCTTGGTAGTTATTATTTGTGGACTTTCTTGTTTTGTGTCGTGGTTGATAGTTGTAGTCAAGAAAAAAAAAAGAAAACAAAAACGAAAAAAAAAGGAAAGAAAAGAGGAATCGGTTGGCAAGAGAAAAAAAAAAGGAAAGGAAAGAAAGGGGCAACCGAATTATTTTGAATAGGGAACCAAATCTGATTTGTGCAATCTTTCTTGGAGTAGAATTTGGACGTTACCAAAAGTTGTTTCAAGAAGATTACCAAAGGTTGTTTCAGGAAGGTTACCAAAAGTTGTTTCAAGAAGATTACCAAAACTTGTTTCAAGAAAGTTACCAAAAGTTGTTCAAGAGGAAAAGGATTTTCAAAAGGTTTCCAAAAACTAACTTGTTTCCAAAATCAATTAGGAAACTAAGTAAAACACTTGGATAACTCTTTGTACTCACTTGGACACTCTCCCTCCTACCTTTTTAGGAAACTTTCCTAAAGTCTCTCATCTATTTTTTGGAAACTTTCCTAAATCTCTCATCCATTTTTAGGAAATTTTCCTAAACTCTCTCATCCATTTTTTTGGAAACTTTCCTAAAATCTCTCATCTATTTTTTTTAGGAAACTTTCCTAAATTTTCTCATCCATTTTTTTTTTGGAAACTTTCCTAAATTCTCTCATCCACTTTTAGGAAATTTTCCTAAACTCTCTCATCCATTTTTTTTGGAAACTTTCCTAAATTCTCTCATCCATTTTTAGGAAATTTTCCTAAACTCTCGCATCCATTTTTAGGAAACTCACTTAAAATTCTCTCATCCATTTTTTAGGACCTTTCCTATATTCTCTCATCCACCTTAGGAAACTCTCCTATATTCTCTCATCCACTTTAGGAAACTCTCCTAAAATTTTCTCATCCATTTTTAGGTCCTTTCCTATATTCTCTCATCCACTTTAGGAAACTCTCCTATATTCTCTTCCCCATTTTAGGAAACTTTCCTACATTTTCTCCTACATTTGCTCCTATATTTTCTCCTAGATTTTAGGAACACTTTCCTACATTTTCTCCTACGTTCTTGTGGTTACACTTGTGGAAAGGTTGGTAACGGTTGTTGGATTTGAGCAGCATTTCTCAACTACCTAATCCAACAGGTAAAGGTATTTGGTAAATCCATTAGAACACTGCGAGAGATACACGAGGGATGAGCACATACATGTGAGCTTGTGTGACGTGAGGAATCTCCTTTTCTTTCCTTACCATTTTGGCAGGTCACGCACTCATGCCTAGAGAAGTTGCTTCTTACCCACACAACCAAGAATTCTTGGAGAATGGGCCTCTCAAGAGGAGGGGTCTCAAGAGGCCTACTCACAAGTACTCTAGTTCCATGCAATCCAGTTCACAACATGGGTATCATTCACTCCGGGAGGAGATGCAACACCACCGTGCTTTGTGTGTATATGAAAGGTATAAACAAGATTGTGATGAGTATGAGAAGGAGCAAAGCAGTTTGCGTAGAGCATCTAAATCAAGGTCAACTTCACGCAAACAAGGTTCATCTAAGAAGCGTCTTGACAATCAAGACGAGGAGCTCGAGAATTTTCGAATTGAGTCAAAGCTTCGTGAAGCAAAGGATGAATTCCGAAGTCAAACTAAAGCATGGGTTGATTCTATGATGGAAAGACTTAGCCAAGTATGGGATTCCCACTTTGAGCAACTTAATCATGTGTCGACCGGTGGTAACAAAGGAAATATTCATCCTAGTCCCTCGTCGATTGAAGAGCCCTCTATGAATGAGATGCAGCTAAGCCATGAACATAATCCGAACTCAAGTGCAATGAATGGACAATGGTGCGAGACAAATGGAGTGGGAAAAGGCAAGAATAGTTTGGCCTTATTGCTGAGTAAAGAGGAGGAGTTGGCCATGTTCGCAAAAGTTGAAAGTGTGGACGTTTTGTTTGCTAACAAGCTAACATGTGTTTTGTTTAGTACCTCTTCTTTTGTGCAGATTAAACAAAGTCAAGTAGAGTTGGTCATGGCATGTTCCATTCCCACGTCACTTGGACACTTTGCGAGTTTCCATGGAGTTTGTCTTCTATGAGCTAAATCTCGTTGGTCTCAATTCATGGAACCATGTCAACTCAAACCTGTCCACACCATTGGAGGATTGATTCGAGCTCGTCTTAAAAGGGAAATTTCAGATTCTACTGCCTGTTCTCTACCTATGGTTCATTCCTCACCTTTGCCTTATTTTGAACATGATACTAGCACTAACTCTTGTCGCTCTCATGTAGGTGTTAAAGAGAAGTGTAAAGGACTAGCACTGGCATCTCAAGTTGAATCAATTGGTAGAAGGAATATTGAAGTGTCAAAGGGAGTTTTCTCATTTCCATCTTGTTCTACACCTTCTTACCATCTAGTTAATAATGTACCATTAGTTCTTTACCCGATTTCTGAATTGCTCCAAGCTGAAGGTTATTTTGTTTTCATAGGTTGTAACGCTATCCACAATTTCCCAACTATGGCTAAAGACTTGCAACCCGATTTCGTGCTTATTCCTGCTGCAAGTGGTGCACGTTCGTGCTTCTTCACATGTCCAAAAACTAGTCACCACGAGCTTACTTCACCAACCCCAACTTGCGCAAATTCATACGATTCGTATGGAGTGTGTTTCACTTCATTATTGCCACTTATGTCACGTGACAATATGACAATCCATGGCCGAAGGTTGATTAGAGAGCTTTGGATTGCTACCTGGAAGTTTCGTGAGCCTTACACAAGCTCTTTCCTATCTTGGCGCATGTCCTTGTTTGAGGGTCTCATGAAGCAGACCAAACGGCATTTAACTTGGCTCGTGACCTTTCATTTGTTCCCAACGTGGCTGACTTCCAAACACACTGTCGACATCCCCATCTAGATTCGAGGACGAATCCTTCTCAAGAGGAGGGGACTGATGTGAGAACCCGTATTTCCCTAATATTGTCCTAGGGTTTTTCCCTTAATTGCATGTTTTCTGGCTTAGAAAAATTTCTTGGTGGATTTTATGGGTAATTATAGTTTTTAATATGATTTTCCTAGCATTGGGTAGTTTTGAAAAATTAAGAATATATATTGGACGTGGGACCCACTAGTGCGATAAGTTCGGAAAAATTCGGCCAATAAGGTTAAGTTTCGGATACTGTGAAAAATTTATCGGGTGTTAAGAGGTAAGTAGGGTGTGTAAAGTGATTTATGTGAGAGAGAAAAGAATGATAAGAATGCATTAATGGAGGTGACAAGTGTCACCTTCTCATTGGATGGACTTTAAGAAACACTATTCACTTTCTTGACTTTTTTGACCAAAGGATTAAATATCAAAAAAATGCACAAAAACCACCATTTTTCTTCTCTTGTTGGCCGGCCATCTTGAGCAAAGAAGGAAGGAGAAACTCTTCAAGTTCTAGCTTCTACTTGGTGCAAATCAACCAAAAACATTTGCTTCCATCCATTTCACTCCATAAAATCCTACCTTCTAGTGCTAGTAAGGGTTGTAGTGAAGTTGTTTTGAAGAGCAAAGGTGTCCACAACCTCTCTTTCCCTTGTTTCTTGGTAAGTGATGCTACAACCTCTCCCCTATACCTAATGATGCTTATAATATGCTTAGAGGTGCCTTGGGTGATGAAATATATGATTTATTTCTTGATTTGAAGAGTTTTGGTGAAATTTTTATTTTATTGGGAATTTTTCTGGTTTAATATGAAATGATTGTTGTAGCTATCTTGGATGATTGGAAATGGACTATAATGGTTCTAGTGGGTGTGAATTGTGGATAAATGCAATTAATTTTGGATTTGAATGGAAAATTGGAAAGTTAGGGTTCATAAAATCCTAATTCTGTCCGGTTTTAGATCACTGGGTTAGAGGCCGAATTGGACTTTGCTCAAAACATGAAAGTTGTAGGTATTGATGTGTTTGAGGTGCCTGTAAAATTTCAGATCATTTGGATGAGTGTAGAGTGAGTTATGCCGTTTTTACTGTAGCTGTTCTGCTTTGATCAGAATGCGAAAACTGCGATAGTAATTGGCCTTTTTGACTGGAATTGGTTTGGATTTTGGAGTTGGTGTCTTCTGATGAAATGTAGCTGAATGTCTTAGCTATCATATGCCTTTGGAATTTTGGCATTTGGACTTGTATGGACTGAGATATACCGATTACAGTTTTCTGTGTTTTGCAAACCTGTTTTGGGAATTCTGGGTTAGTATTTGGCATATTTGACCTAGTTGTGTTAAGAACTGGATTGAGTGGTCTTCTACATTGTTGTAGCCCTGTTTCTTAGCTTCGAAACGGTGGGTCTTACATCCCCAACCGATAATTGTAGTGAGAGTTGTGCCATTACCGCATTAGGAGGCCAAAACTGTTTTTGTTATTAGGGCTAATATAGTTACATTTCCTGATTTTCTGGTTTGCTATAGTTACATTTTCTGGGTTGTTGTTATGCCGTCCATTTATTTTCTTGGAAATTGAATGAGTTAAAATGGTTTTGGAAATGTATTTTGTATCAAATTTGGGTGTATTTCCTTGAGAATTTCATTGGATCGTTCAACTAAGGATTCGAGGGCTAAGTTCTAGTTACATTTGTATATTTCTGCAAGGCAACTAATGTGACCATTTTACCATTCGAAAGCATGAAACCCCAAATGTTCTTTATGCCTTTCCTATGAATACAAGTGAATTATTTTTAAGCGAGGCTCTAAGTGTGGAAGTTAACGTATTTTGTCTTCCTTTCGCATGCTTTATAGTGAAGACATTTAGCCTATACTATTTCTTTGAAAATGAGTTGATTTTGAACCACGTGAACAAATTTATTTATCAAGTTGGGTTATAAAGTGTTCTAGTTAGGTATTTTCCGTCGGAAACTTATTAACCTTTTGGAGTTAGTTTTGTACTTAATTTACCAACCCTAGTTATTTCATCCACTGGCCCTAATGGACTCCTTTCACTTTAAAGTCACCTTTATCTGTTTTACTCGCTTTACTCGTACTTAGCCGAATTCCTTGATTTCACTTACTTGTTTTGCTATATGACTTGTAATATTCTTTTCGTTAAATCTTACGTTTTCTCGGTGACCGAGGGTAATATCTGGAAGAATATTTTGCACGTTATTTTGCGTAATTAGGTGAGTGTTCCTTGTTTGTTATGTTTCATGATGGTATGGCTTGTATGAATGATTGATAAATGTTAAATGCTTTCAACAATTGCTAAAATGAGTTTTTGAGGCAAGTGTGTACTTTATCGCACTCGGCCTAAATGATTGTGAAAGTTTCAATGATTGAACGATTGAAATGTTATTTGTGCATGAATGTAAGCCTTTGGGCTGAACTGGCCATTGCCCCTTGTTACCGGTCGTCTCGAGCCAGAAGCGGACTCGGTCGGGCGATTAGGAACTTGGGTGAACGTTTCGGTATACTCGAGTATTACCTTGTAGGTTGGTGGAGCCTGGCCAAAAGCCAGGGACGGAGTGAATGAATGAATGAACGAATGAATGAATGAGGGTTTTACTTATATAAAATGCATTTTTCAAATGATTGGAGACATAAGGGAATGAAAGGAGAATGAATGAAAGAACGAATGAACGAATGGCTCCTTGTGAGCCCGTATCCTTTTCATGAATATGTTTATCGCTTTATTTGTACTTGTAACTTGAATTGTTGTTTATATGTATTGAATGCATTGATTCTCTTCTTGCCTATGTGTGCGGAACCTCACTGAGCTTTCCAGCTCATTCCTTTAGTTTTTGTTTTCCTTAGCAGGGGAAGACGTGCAAGGACGGAAGCTACTTATAGACTAGCCGGTCTAGAACTTTTGACTTTTTTTTTATGGTTCTCACCCCAATGTTTGGTGGGCTAGTTGTATGGAGAATAGAGAACCTTTGTACATACGTTGTATTGCTTTTGGGATGGTTATGTATATAAGTTTACGTTTAAGTTTGGAATTATTGTTATTTCGTTTGCTTTGTGGGTTTTATTGCCCTTTTCTTATAGTGACTGACTGAGTCCCGGCGAGAGCTGGGCAGGCGGTCCGCCGAACCCTTTGGTTCGCCTTAGGGGGAGGTGGGGTCGTTACAGTTGGTATCAGAGCCTGCTTCGCGTGGTCTCTGCGCGGAGTGAGCCTGGACTGAGTGTTGAATAGGTATAATGGACTAGGTGCTCGTTTGAGCATAAGCTATCTCTTATGGTATATGAGGACCATAGATAGGTACGTCTGGTAGGAATTCCGATTGTAAATGGTTTACTCTTGGGACTGGCCAGCTCGAGAGGTGAATTATCTTATCTCGGATTCTCGTACCCGAGTACTCCAGAGTGGAGATGATGTTAAGTATATGAGCTTTATATGTTGGGACCATGAACAGGCTTGGTCCGACTAGAATGAATATAAGAGGTCGGCGGATATCTGGATTGATTAGAAAATGACGTGAGGGACTGGACGGGGTTACCTTAGCTGAGACGGGGACGACACATCACCACCTTGTTTGATTCGCCCGTGTATTCTTATTATATGACGTCCATTGCTGTAATTGTGCACATGAATATTTTTCCTGACTTGATGTGTATTTGTGTAATTGATCATCTATTTTCTTGAAATGTGGAGCATGTGCATATATGTTTACTTGTGTATTTGGTGCCTCAATTTTGGTTACTTTTGAGTCATCTTATTGCATTTATTCATTAAACTACTGTTGGAAAAAAAGAGGGAAGGAAAAATATGGACGGGAGACGTAGTCAGGGACGTGGTCGAGGTCGTGGAACTAAACGGACCCCAGAACCTAGAGCAGAAAGGGAAACGTCCGCTGAACAAGAACAAGAACCTAGAGTTGAGGCCGGGGACCAAATGGCGACGGCAATTCAACAGATGGCAACCATTTTGACAAGGTTGGTGGACCAACAAGGCCAAATGCCTGTAAATCAAACCCAGAACCCTGAAATAGGCGAAGATCGGGCTCTAGAGAGGTTTCAGAAGTTTAATCCTCCAAAATTCCTTGGAGGGCCTGATCCGGATATTGCTGAGCAATGGGTAGAGGCCATGGTGAATATATTCACAGCCTTAAACTACACCGAACAAAGGCAAGTGAACTTTGCAGTATTTCAATTTGAGGGACCGGCCCGAGCATGGTGGAATGTAATTCGAGCAAAATGGGAAAGAGAGCAGACTATTTGGACCTGGGCGAACTTTACCAGAGAATTTAATGAAAAGTATCTTCCACCTTTAGTTCAAGAAAGGAGGGAGGAGGAGTTTATTGGGGTACGCCAGGGAACATTAAGTGTGGCCGAATATGAGACAAAATTTACTAGGTTATCCAAGTTTGCTTCTGAACTGGTAGCCACTGAACGACGAAGAGTAAGACGGTTTATACAGGGACTGAATTTGGACATCCAAGAGGCGTTGGCAGCGGCGCAAGTGAATACTTTTACGGAGGCCCTTGAGAAGGCTCAACGAATCGAGAGTGCCAAGGCACAAGTAAAGGCCTCCCAAACTCGAAAAAGGGGTGCATCGGGCAGTGGATTGGAAGAGTTTATTGAAACGATGACGCCTTCTAAAGTGCAAAAGATGAGCCAGTTATCCTATCCGCCATGGACAATAGAGGCGATGGATGAGAGGTCTACTAAAGGAAGTCACATCGGATCTAAGGAGATTTCTCAAGATAGTCAAAAGATGACCTCTCACTTGATTTGCGGTTACTGTGGAAAGGCAAATCACACCGAGGATGCTTGTTGGCGGAAAGGGCGGAAATGTTTGATCTGTGGAAGCAGTGAACATCAAGTGAGCAATTGTCCGAGAAGACATCCACGTGAGGGTAGTACTCAGTCACTGGATGGAACTAAATCGAAACCGGTAAAAGAAAGAGGAAACCGAACAAGTGTACCGGCCAAAGCATATGCGTTAGATAACCGACCAGTTCCGGACTCGCCGGGTGCGAATGAAGGTGAGAAAAAAAATTTCGAGGACGAAATTTCCTAAGGGGGGGAGATTGTGAGAACCCGTATTTCCCTAATATTGTCCTAGGGTTTTTCCCTTAATTGCATGTTTTCTGGCTTAGAAAAATTTCTTGGTGGATTTTATGGGTAATTATAGTTTTTAATATGATTTTCCTAGCATTGGGTAGTTTTGAAAAATTAAGAATATATATTGGACGTGGGACCCACTAGTGCGATAAGTTCGGAAAAATTCGGCCAATAAGGTTAAGTTTCGGATACTGTGAAAAATTTATCGGGTGTTAAGAGGTAAGTAGGGTGTGTAAAGTGATTTATGTGAGAGAGAAAAGAATGATAAGAATGCATTAATGGAGGTGACAAGTGTCACCTTCTCATTGGATGGACTTTAAGAAACACTATTCACTTTCTTGACTTTTTTGACCAAAGGATTAAATATCAAAAAAATGCACAAAAACCACCATTTTTCTTCTCTTGTTGGCCGGCCATCTTGAGCAAAGAAGGAAGGAGAAACTCTTCAAGTTCTAGCTTCTACTTGGTGCAAATCAACCAAAAACATTTGCTTCCATCCATTTCACTCCATAAAATCCTACCTTCTAGTGCTAGTAAGGGTTGTAGTGAAGTTGTTTTGAAGAGCAAAGGTGTCCACAACCTCTCTTTCCCTTGTTTCTTGGTAAGTGATGCTACAACCTCTCCCCTATACCTAATGATGCTTATAATATGCTTAGAGGTGCCTTGGGTGATGAAATATATGATTTATTTCTTGATTTGAAGAGTTTTGGTGAAATTTTTATTTTATTGGGAATTTTTCTGGTTTAATATGAAATGATTGTTGTAGCTATCTTGGATGATTGGAAATGGACTATAATGGTTCTAGTGGGTGTGAATTGTGGATAAATGCAATTAATTTTGGATTTGAATGGAAAATTGGAAAGTTAGGGTTCATAAAATCCTAATTCTGTCCGGTTTTAGATCACTGGGTTAGAGGCCGAATTGGACTTTGATCAAAACATGAAAGTTGTAGGTATTGATGTCTTTGAGGTGCCTGTAAAATTTCAGATCATTTGGATGAGTGTAGAGTGAGTTATGCCGTTTTTACTGTAGCTGTTCTGCTTTGATCAGAATGCGAAAACTGCGATAGTAATTGGCCTTTTTGACTGGAATTGGTTTGGATTTTGGAGTTGGTGTCTTCTGATGAAATGTAGCTGAATGTCTTGGCTATCATATGCCTTTGGAATTTTGGCATTTGGACTTGTATGGACTGAGATATACCGATTACAGTTTTCTGTGTTTTGCAAACCTGTTTTGGGAATTCTGGGTTAGTATTTGGCATATTTGACCTAGTTGTGTTAAGAACTGGATTGAGTGGTCTTCTACATTGTTGTAGCCCTGTTTCTTAGCTTCGAAACGGTGGGTCTTACATCCCCAACCGATAATTGTAGTGAGAGTTGTGCCATTACCGCATTAGGAGGCCAAAACTGTTTTTGTTATTAGGGCTAATATAGTTACATTTCCTGATTTTCTGGTTTGCTATAGTTACATTTTCTGGGTTGTTGTTATGCCGTCCATTTATTTTCTTGGAAATTGAATGAGTTAAAATGGTTTTGGAAATGTATTTTGTATCAAATTTGGGTGTATTTCCTTGAGAATTTCATTGGATCGTTCAACTAAGGATTCGAGGGCTAAGTTCTAGTTACATTTGTATATTTCTGCAAGGCAACTAATGTGACCATTTTACCATTCGAAAGCATGAAACCCCAAATGTTCTTTATGCCTTTCCTATGAATACAAGTGAATTATTTTTAAGCGAGGCTCTAAGTGTGGAAGTTAACGTATTTTGTCTTCCTTTCGCATGCTTTATAGTGAAGACATTTAGCCTATACTATTTCTTTGAAAATGAGTTGATTTTGAACCACGTGAACAAATTTATTTATCAAGTTGGGTTATAAAGTGTTCTAGTTAGGTATTTTCCGTCGGAAACTTATTAACCTTTTGGAGTTAGTTTTGTACTTAATTTACCAACCCTAGTTATTTCATCCACTGGCCCTAATGGACTCCTTTCACTTTAAAGTCACCTTTATCTGTTTTACTCGCTTTACTCGTACTTAGCCGAATTCCTTGATTTCACTTACTTGTTTTGCTATATGACTTGTAATATTCTTTTCGTTAAATCTTACGTTTTCTCGGTGACCGAGGGTAATATCTGGAAGAATATTTTGCACGTTATTTTGCGTAATTAGGTGAGTGTTCCTTGTTTGTTATGTTTCATGATGGTATGGCTTGTATGAATGATTGATAAATGTTAAATGCTTTCAACAATTGCTAAAATGAGTTTTTGAGGCAAGTGTGTACTTTATCGCACTCGGCCTAAATGATTGTGAAAGTTTCAATGATTGAACGATTGAAATGTTATTTGTGCATGAATGTAAGCCTTTGGGCTGAACTGGCCATTGCCCCTTGTTACCGGTCGTCTCGAGCCAGAAGCGGACTCGGTCGGGCGATTAGGAACTTGGGTGAACGTTTCGGTATACTCGAGTATTACCTTGTAGGTTGGTGGAGCCTGGCCAAAAGCCAGGGACGGAGTGAATGAATGAATGAACGAATGAATGAATGAGGGTTTTACTTATATAAAATGCATTTTTCAAATGATTGGAGACATAAGGGAATGAAAGGAGAATGAATGAAAGAACGAATGAACGAATGGCTCCTTGTGAGCCCGTATCCTTTTCATGAATATGTTTATCGCTTTATTTGTACTTGTAACTTGAATTGTTGTTTATATGTATTGAATGCATTGATTCTCTTCTTGCCTATGTGTGCGGAACCTCACTGAGCTTTCCAGCTCATTCCTTTAGTTTTTGTTTTCCTTAGCAGGGGAAGACGTGCAAGGACGGAAGCTACTTATAGACTAGCCGGTCTAGAACTTTTGACTTTTTTTTTATGGTTCTCACCCCAATGTTTGGTGGGCTAGTTGTATGGAGAATAGAGAACCTTTGTACATACGTTGTATTGCTTTTGGGATGGTTATGTATATAAGTTTACGTTTAAGTTTGGAATTATTGTTATTTCGTTTGCTTTGTGGGTTTTATTGCCCTTTTCTTATAGTGACTGACTGAGTCCCGGCGAGAGCTGGGCAGGCGGTCCGCCGAACCCTTTGGTTCGCCTTAGGGGGAGGTGGGGTCGTTACAGTTGGTATCAGAGCCTGCTTCGCGTGGTCTCTGCGCGGAGTGAGCCTGGACTGAGTGTTGAATAGGTATAATGGACTAGGTGCTCGTTTGAGCATAAGCTATCTCTTATGGTATATGAGGACCATAGATAGGTACGTCTGGTAGGAATTCCGATTGTAAATGGTTTACTCTTGGGACTGGCCAGCTCGAGAGGTGAATTATCTTATCTCGGATTCTCGTACCCGAGTACTCCAGAGTGGAGATGATGTTAAGTATATGAGCTTTATATGTTGGGACCATGAACAGGCTTGGTCCGACTAGAATGAATATAAGAGGTCGGCGGATATCTGGATTGATTAGAAAATGACGTGAGGGACTGGACGGGGTTACCTTAGCTGAGACGGGGACGACACATCACCACCTTGTTTGATTCGCCCGTGTATTCTTATTATATGACGTCCATTGCTGTAATTGTGCACATGAATATTTTTCCTGACTTGATGTGTATTTGTGTAATTGATCATCTATTTTCTTGAAATGTGGAGCATGTGCATATATGTTTACTTGTGTATTTGGTGCCTCAATTTTGGTTACTTTTGAGTCATCTTATTGCATTTATTCATTAAACTACTGTTGGAAAAAAAGAGGGAAGGAAAAATATGGACGGGAGACGTAGTCAGGGACGTGGTCGAGGTCGTGGAACTAAACGGACCCCAGAACCTAGAGCAGAAAGGGAAACGTCCGCTGAACAAGAACAAGAACCTAGAGTTGAGGCCGGGGACCAAATGGCGACGGCAATTCAACAGATGGCAACCATTTTGACAAGGTTGGTGGACCAACAAGGCCAAATGCCTGTAAATCAAACCCAGAACCCTGAAATAGGCGAAGATCGGGCTCTAGAGAGGTTTCAGAAGTTTAATCCTCCAAAATTCCTTGGAGGGCCTGATCCGGATATTGCTGAGCAATGGGTAGAGGCCATGGTGAATATATTCACAGCCTTAAACTACACCGAACAAAGGCAAGTGAACTTTGCAGTATTTCAATTTGAGGGACCGGCCCGAGCATGGTGGAATGTAATTCGAGCAAAATGGGAAAGAGAGCAGACTATTTGGACCTGGGCGAACTTTACCAGAGAATTTAATGAAAAGTATCTTCCACCTTTAGTTCAAGAAAGGAGGGAGGAGGAGTTTATTGGGGTACGCCAGGGAACATTAAGTGTGGCCGAATATGAGACAAAATTTACTAGGTTATCCAAGTTTGCTTCTGAACTGGTAGCCACTGAACGACGAAGAGTAAGACGGTTTATACAGGGACTGAATTTGGACATCCAAGAGGCGTTGGCAGCGGCGCAAGTGAATACTTTTACGGAGGCCCTTGAGAAGGCTCAACGAATCGAGAGTGCCAAGGCACAAGTAAAGGCCTCCCAAACTCGAAAAAGGGGTGCATCGGGCAGTGGATTGGAAGAGTTTATTGAAACGATGACGCCTTCTAAAGTGCAAAAGATGAGCCAGTTATCCTATCCGCCATGGACAATAGAGGCGATGGATGAGAGGTCTACTAAAGGAAGTCACATCGGATCTAAGGAGATTTCTCAAGATAGTCAAAAGATGACCTCTCACTTGATTTGCGGTTACTGTGGAAAGGCAAATCACACCGAGGATGCTTGTTGGCGGAAAGGGCGGAAATGTTTGATCTGTGGAAGCAGTGAACATCAAGTGAGCAATTGTCCGAGAAGACATCCACGTGAGGGTAGTACTCAGTCACTGGATGGAACTAAATCGAAACCGGTAAAAGAAAGAGGAAACCGAACAAGTGTACCGGCCAAAGCATATGCGTTAGATAACCGACCAGTTCCGGACTCGCCGGGTGCGAATGAAGGTGAGAAAAAAAATTTCGAGGACGAAATTTCCTAAGGGGGGGAGATTGTGAGAACCCGTATTTCCCTAATATTGTCCTAGGGTTTTTCCCTTAATTGCATGTTTTCTGGCTTAGAAAAATTTCTTGGTGGATTTTATGGGTAATTATAGTTTTTAATATGATTTTCCTAGCATTGGGTAGTTTTGAAAAATTAAGAATATATATTGGACGTGGGACCCACTAGTGCGATAAGTTCGGAAAAATTCGGCCAATAAGGTTAAGTTTCGGATACTGTGAAAAATTTATCGGGTGTTAAGAGGTAAGTAGGGTGTGTAAAGTGATTTATGTGAGAGAGAAAAGAATGATAAGAATGCATTAATGGAGGTGACAAGTGTCACCTTCTCATTGGATGGACTTTAAGAAACACTATTCACTTTCTTGACTTTTTTGACCAAAGGATTAAATATCAAAAAAATGCACAAAAACCACCATTTTTCTTCTCTTGTTGGCCGGCCATCTTGAGCAAAGAAGGAAGGAGAAACTCTTCAAGTTCTAGCTTCTACTTGGTGCAAATCAACCAAAAACATTTGCTTCCATCCATTTCACTCCATAAAATCCTACCTTCTAGTGCTAGTAAGGGTTGTAGTGAAGTTGTTTTGAAGAGCAAAGGTGTCCACAACCTCTCTTTCCCTTGTTTCTTGGTAAGTGATGCTACAACCTCTCCCCTATACCTAATGATGCTTATAATATGCTTAGAGGTGCCTTGGGTGATGAAATATATGATTTATTTCTTGATTTGAAGAGTTTTGGTGAAATTTTTATTTTATTGGGAATTTTTCTGGTTTAATATGAAATGATTGTTGTAGCTATCTTGGATGATTGGAAATGGACTATAATGGTTCTAGTGGGTGTGAATTGTGGATAAATGCAATTAATTTTGGATTTGAATGGAAAATTGGAAAGTTAGGGTTCATAAAATCCTAATTCTGTCCGGTTTTAGATCACTGGGTTAGAGGCCGAATTGGACTTTGATCAAAACATGAAAGTTGTAGGTATTGATGTCTTTGAGGTGCCTGTAAAATTTCAGATCATTTGGATGAGTGTAGAGTGAGTTATGCCGTTTTTACTGTAGCTGTTCTGCTTTGATCAGAATGCGAAAACTGCGATAGTAATTGGCCTTTTTGACTGGAATTGGTTTGGATTTTGGAGTTGGTGTCTTCTGATGAAATGTAGCTGAATGTCTTGGCTATCATATGCCTTTGGAATTTTGGCATTTGGACTTGTATGGACTGAGATATACCGATTACAGTTTTCTGTGTTTTGCAAACCTGTTTTGGGAATTCTGGGTTAGTATTTGGCATATTTGACCTAGTTGTGTTAAGAACTGGATTGAGTGGTCTTCTACATTGTTGTAGCCCTGTTTCTTAGCTTCGAAACGGTGGGTCTTACATCCCCAACCGATAATTGTAGTGAGAGTTGTGCCATTACCGCATTAGGAGGCCAAAACTGTTTTTGTTATTAGGGCTAATATAGTTACATTTCCTGATTTTCTGGTTTGCTATAGTTACATTTTCTGGGTTGTTGTTATGCCGTCCATTTATTTTCTTGGAAATTGAATGAGTTAAAATGGTTTTGGAAATGTATTTTGTATCAAATTTGGGTGTATTTCCTTGAGAATTTCATTGGATCGTTCAACTAAGGATTCGAGGGCTAAGTTCTAGTTACATTTGTATATTTCTGCAAGGCAACTAATGTGACCATTTTACCATTCGAAAGCATGAAACCCCAAATGTTCTTTATGCCTTTCCTATGAATACAAGTGAATTATTTTTAAGCGAGGCTCTAAGTGTGGAAGTTAACGTATTTTGTCTTCCTTTCGCATGCTTTATAGTGAAGACATTTAGCCTATACTATTTCTTTGAAAATGAGTTGATTTTGAACCACGTGAACAAATTTATTTATCAAGTTGGGTTATAAAGTGTTCTAGTTAGGTATTTTCCGTCGGAAACTTATTAACCTTTTGGAGTTAGTTTTGTACTTAATTTACCAACCCTAGTTATTTCATCCACTGGCCCTAATGGACTCCTTTCACTTTAAAGTCACCTTTATCTGTTTTACTCGCTTTACTCGTACTTAGCCGAATTCCTTGATTTCACTTACTTGTTTTGCTATATGACTTGTAATATTCTTTTCGTTAAATCTTACGTTTTCTCGGTGACCGAGGGTAATATCTGGAAGAATATTTTGCACGTTATTTTGCGTAATTAGGTGAGTGTTCCTTGTTTGTTATGTTTCATGATGGTATGGCTTGTATGAATGATTGATAAATGTTAAATGCTTTCAACAATTGCTAAAATGAGTTTTTGAGGCAAGTGTGTACTTTATCGCACTCGGCCTAAATGATTGTGAAAGTTTCAATGATTGAACGATTGAAATGTTATTTGTGCATGAATGTAAGCCTTTGGGCTGAACTGGCCATTGCCCCTTGTTACCGGTCGTCTCGAGCCAGAAGCGGACTCGGTCGGGCGATTAGGAACTTGGGTGAACGTTTCGGTATACTCGAGTATTACCTTGTAGGTTGGTGGAGCCTGGCCAAAAGCCAGGGACGGAGTGAATGAATGAATGAACGAATGAATGAATGAGGGTTTTACTTATATAAAATGCATTTTTCAAATGATTGGAGACATAAGGGAATGAAAGGAGAATGAATGAAAGAACGAATGAACGAATGGCTCCTTGTGAGCCCGTATCCTTTTCATGAATATGTTTATCGCTTTATTTGTACTTGTAACTTGAATTGTTGTTTATATGTATTGAATGCATTGATTCTCTTCTTGCCTATGTGTGCGGAACCTCACTGAGCTTTCCAGCTCATTCCTTTAGTTTTTGTTTTCCTTAGCAGGGGAAGACGTGCAAGGACGGAAGCTACTTATAGACTAGCCGGTCTAGAACTTTTGACTTTTTTTTTATGGTTCTCACCCCAATGTTTGGTGGGCTAGTTGTATGGAGAATAGAGAACCTTTGTACATACGTTGTATTGCTTTTGGGATGGTTATGTATATAAGTTTACGTTTAAGTTTGGAATTATTGTTATTTCGTTTGCTTTGTGGGTTTTATTGCCCTTTTCTTATAGTGACTGACTGAGTCCCGGCGAGAGCTGGGCAGGCGGTCCGCCGAACCCTTTGGTTCGCCTTAGGGGGAGGTGGGGTCGTTACAGTTGGTATCAGAGCCTGCTTCGCGTGGTCTCTGCGCGGAGTGAGCCTGGACTGAGTGTTGAATAGGTATAATGGACTAGGTGCTCGTTTGAGCATAAGCTATCTCTTATGGTATATGAGGACCATAGATAGGTACGTCTGGTAGGAATTCCGATTGTAAATGGTTTACTCTTGGGACTGGCCAGCTCGAGAGGTGAATTATCTTATCTCGGATTCTCGTACCCGAGTACTCCAGAGTGGAGATGATGTTAAGTATATGAGCTTTATATGTTGGGACCATGAACAGGCTTGGTCCGACTAGAATGAATATAAGAGGTCGGCGGATATCTGGATTGATTAGAAAATGACGTGAGGGACTGGACGGGGTTACCTTAGCTGAGACGGGGACGACACATCACCACCTTGTTTGATTCGCCCGTGTATTCTTATTATATGACGTCCATTGCTGTAATTGTGCACATGAATATTTTTCCTGACTTGATGTGTATTTGTGTAATTGATCATCTATTTTCTTGAAATGTGGAGCATGTGCATATATGTTTACTTGTGTATTTGGTGCCTCAATTTTGGTTACTTTTGAGTCATCTTATTGCATTTATTCATTAAACTACTGTTGGAAAAAAAGAGGGAAGGAAAAATATGGACGGGAGACGTAGTCAGGGACGTGGTCGAGGTCGTGGAACTAAACGGACCCCAGAACCTAGAGCAGAAAGGGAAACGTCCGCTGAACAAGAACAAGAACCTAGAGTTGAGGCCGGGGACCAAATGGCGACGGCAATTCAACAGATGGCAACCATTTTGACAAGGTTGGTGGACCAACAAGGCCAAATGCCTGTAAATCAAACCCAGAACCCTGAAATAGGCGAAGATCGGGCTCTAGAGAGGTTTCAGAAGTTTAATCCTCCAAAATTCCTTGGAGGGCCTGATCCGGATATTGCTGAGCAATGGGTAGAGGCCATGGTGAATATATTCACAGCCTTAAACTACACCGAACAAAGGCAAGTGAACTTTGCAGTATTTCAATTTGAGGGACCGGCCCGAGCATGGTGGAATGTAATTCGAGCAAAATGGGAAAGAGAGCAGACTATTTGGACCTGGGCGAACTTTACCAGAGAATTTAATGAAAAGTATCTTCCACCTTTAGTTCAAGAAAGGAGGGAGGAGGAGTTTATTGGGCTACGCCAGGGAACATTAAGTGTGGCCGAATATGAGACAAAATTTACTAGGTTATCCAAGTTTGCTTCTGAACTGGTAGCCACTGAACGACGAAGAGTAAGACGGTTTATACAGGGACTGAATTTGGACATCCAAGAGGCGTTGGCAGCGGCGCAAGTGAATACTTTTACGGAGGCCCTTGAGAAGGCTCAACGAATCGAGAGTGCCAAGGCACAAGTAAAGGCCTCCCAAACTCGAAAAAGGGGTGCATCGGGCAGTGGATTGGAAGAGTTTATTGAAACGATGACGCCTTCTAAAGTGCAAAAGATGAGCCAGTTATCCTATCCGCCATGGACAATAGGGGCGATGGATGAGAGGTCTACTAAAGGAAGTCACATCGGATCTAAGGAGATTTCTCAAGATAGTCAAAAGATGACCTCTCACTTGATTTGCGGTTACTGTGGAAAGGCAAATCACACCGAGGATGCTTGTTGGCGGAAAGGGCGGAAATGTTTGATCTGTGGAAGCAGTGAACATCAAGTGAGCAATTGTCCGAGAAGACATCCACGTGAGGGTAGTACTCAGTCACTGGATGGAACTAAATCGAAACCGGTAAAAGAAAGAGGAAACCGAACAAGTGTACCGGCCAAAGCATATGCGTTAGATAACCGACCAGTTCCGGACTCGCCGGGTGCGAATGAAGGTGAGAAAAAAAATTTCGAGGACGAAATTTCCTAAGGGGGGGAGATTGTGAGAACCCGTATTTCCCTAATATTGTCCTAGGGTTTTTCCCTTAATTGCATGTTTTCTGGCTTAGAAAAATTTCTTGGTGGATTTTATGGGTAATTATAGTTTTTAATATGATTTTCCTAGCATTGGGTAGTTTTGAAAAATTAAGAATATATATTGGACGTGGGACCCACTAGTGCGATAAGTTCGGAAAAATTCGGCCAATAAGGTTAAGTTTCGGATACTGTGAAAAATTTATCGGGTGTTAAGAGATAAGTAGGGTGTGTAAAGTGATTGATGTGAGAGAGAAAAGAATGATAAGAATGCATTAATGGAGGTGACAAGTGTCACCTTCTCATTGGATGGACTTTAAGAAACACTATTCACTTTCTTGACTTTTTTGACCAAAGGATTAAATATCAAAAAAATGCACAAAAACCACCATTTTTCTTCTCTTGTTGGCCGGCCATCTTGAGCAAAGAAGGAAGGAGAAACTCTTCAAGTTCTAGCTTCTACTTGGTGCAAATCAACCAAAAACATTTGCTTCCATCCATTTCACTCCATAAAATCCTACCTTCTAGTGCTAGTAAGGGTTGTAGTGAAGTTGTTTTGAAGAGCAAAGGTGTCCACAACCTCTCTTTCCCTTGTTTCTTGGTAAGTGATGCTACAACCTCTCCCCTATACCTAATGATGCTTATAATATGCTTAGAGGTGCCTTGGGTGATGAAATATATGATTTATTTCTTGATTTGAAGAGTTTTGGTGAAGTTTTTATTTTATTGGGAATTTTTCTGGTTTAATATGAAATGATTGTTGTAGCTATCTTGGATGATTGGAAATGGACTATAATGGTTCTAGTGGGTGTGAATTGTGGATAAATGCAATTAATTTTGGATTTGAATGGAAAATTGGAAAGTTAGGGTTCATAAAATCCCAATTCTGTCCGGTTTTAGATCACTGGGTTAGAGGCCGAATTGGACTTTGATCAAAACATGAAAGTTGTAGGTATTGATGTGTTTGAGGTGCCTGTAAAATTTCAGGTCATTTGGATGAGTGTAGAGTGAGTTATGCCGTTTTTACTGTAGCTGTTCTGCTTTGATCAGAATGCGAAAACTGCGATAGTAATTGGCCTTTTTGACTGGAATTGGTTTGGATTTTGGAGTTGGTGTCTTCTGATGAAATGTAGCTGAATGTCTTAGCTATCATATGCCTTTGGAATTTTGGCATTTGGACTTGTATGGACTGAGATATACCGATTACAGTTTTCTGTGTTTTGCAAACCTGTTTTGGGAATTCTGGGTTAGTATTTGGCATATTTGACCTAGTTGTGTTAAGAACTGGATTGAGTGGTCTTCTACATTGTTGTAGCCCTGTTTCTTAGCTTCGAAACGGTGGGTCTTACATCCCCAACCGATAATTGTAGTGAGAGTTGTGCCATTACCGCATTAGGAGGCCAAAACTGTTTTTGTTATTAGGGCTAATATAGTTACATTTCCTGATTTTCTGGTTTGCTATAGTTACATTTTCTGGGTTGTTGTTATGCCGTCCATTTATTTTCTTGGAAATTGAATGAGTTAAAATGGTTTTGGAAATGTATTTTGTATCAAATTTGGGTGTATTTCCTTGAGAATTTCATTGGATCGTTCAACTAAGGATTCGAGGGCTAAGTTCTAGTTACATTTGTATATTTCTGCAAGGCAACTAATGTGACCATTTTACCATTCGAAAGCATGAAACCCCAAATGTTCTTTATGCCTTTCCTATGAATACAAGTGAATTATTTTTAAGCGAGGCTCTAAGTGTGGAAGTTAACGTATTTTGTCTTCCTTTCGCATGCTTTATAGTGAAGACATTTAGCCTATACTATTTCTTTGAAAATGAGTTGATTTTGAACCACGTGAACAAATTTATTTATCAAGTTGGGTTATAAAGTGTTCTAGTTAGGTATTTTCCGTCGGAAACTTATTAACCTTTTTGGAGTTAGTTTTGTACTTAATTTACCAACCCTAGTTATTTCATCCACTGGCCCTAATGGACTCCTTTCACTTTAAAGTCACCTTTATCTGTTTTACTCGCTTTACTCGTACTTAGCCGAATTCCTTGATTTCACTTACTTGTTTTGCTATATGACTTGTAATATTCTTTTCGTTAAATCTTACGTTTTCTCGGTGACCGAGGGTAATATCTGGAAGAATATTTTGCACGTTATTTTGCGTAATTAGGTGAGTGTTCCTTGTTTGTTATGTTTCATGATGGTATGGCTTGTATGAATGATTGATAAATGTTAAATGCTTTCAATAATTGCTAAAACGAGTTTTTGAGGCAAGTGTGTACTTTATCGCACTCGGCCTAAATGATTGTGAAAGTTTCAATGATTGAACGATTGAAATGTTATTTGTGCATGAATGTAAGCCTTTGGGCTGAACTGGCCATTGCCCCTTGTTACCGGTCGTCTCGAGCCAGAAGCGGACTCGGTCGGGCGATTAGGGACTTGGGTGAACGTTTCGGTATACTCGAGTATTACCTTGTAGGTTGGTGGAGCCTGGCCAAAAGCCAGGGACGGGGTGAATGAATGAATGAACGAATGAATGAATGAGGGTTTTACTTATATAAAATGCATTTTTCAAATGATTGGAGACATAAGGGAATGAAAGGAGAATGAATGAATGAACGAATGAACGAATGGCTCCTTGTGAGCCCGTATCCTTTTCATGAATATGTTTATCGCTTTATTTGTACTTGTAACTTGAATTGTTGTTTATATGTATTGAATGCATTGATTCTCTTCTTGCCTATGTGTGCGGAACCTCACTGAGCTTTCCAGCTCATTCCTTTAGTTTTTGTTTTCCTTAGCAGGGGAAGACGTGCAAGGACGGAAGCTACTTATAGACTAGCCGGTCTAGAACTTTTGACTTTTTTTTTATGGTTCTCGCCCCAATGTTTGGTGGGCTAGTTGTATGGAGAATAGAGAACCTTTGTACATACGTTGTATTGCTTTTGGGATGGTTATGTATATAAGTTTACGTTTAAGTTTGGAATTATTGTTATTTCGTTTGCTTTGTGGGTTTTATTGCCCTTTTCTTATAGTGACTGACTGAGTCCCGGCGAGAGCTGGGCAGGCGGTCCGCCGAACCCTTTGGTTCGCCTTAGGGGGAGGTGGGGTCGTTACAGTTGGTATCAGAGCCTGCTTCGCGTGGTCTCTGCGCGGAGTGAGCCTGGACTGAGTGTTGAATAGGTATAATGGACTAGGTGCTCGTTTGAGCATAAGCTATCTCTTATGGTATCTGAGGACCATAGATAGGTACGTCTGGTAGGAATTCCGATTGTAGATGGTTTACTCTTGGGACTGGCCAGCTCGAGAGGTGAATTATCTTATCTCGGATTCTCGTACCCGAGTACTCCAGAGTGGAGATGATGTTAAGTATATGAGCTTTATATGTTGGGACCATGAACAGGCTTGGTCCGACTAGAATGAATATAAGAGGTCGGCGGATATCTGGATTGATTAGAAAATGACGTGAGGGACTGGACGGGGTTACCTTAGCTGAGACGGGGACGACACATCACCACCTTGTTTGATTCGCCCGTGTATTCTTATTATATGACGTCCATTGCTGTAATTGTGCACATGAATATTTTTCCTGACTTGATGTGTATTTGTGTAATTGATCATCTATTTTCTTGAAATGTGGAGCATGTGCATATATGTTTACTTGTGTATTTGGTGCCTCAATTTTGGTTACTTTTGAGTCATCTTATTGCATTTATTCATTAAACTACTGTTGGAAAAAAAGAGGGAAGGAAAAATATGGACGGGAGACGTAGTCAGGGACGTGGTCGAGGTCGTGGAACTAAACGGACCCCAGAACCTAGAGCAGAAAGGGAAACGTCCGCTGAACAAGAACAAGAACCTAGAGTTGAGGCCGGGGACCAAATGGCGACGGCAATTCAACAGATGGCAACCATTTTGACAAGGTTGGTGGACCAACAAGGCCAAATGCCTGTAAATCAAACCCAGAACCCTGAAATAGGCGAAGATCGGGCTCTAGAGAGGTTTCAGAAGTTTAATCCTCCAAAATTCCTTGGAGGGCCTGATCCGGATATTGCTGAGCAATGGGTAGAGGCCATGGTGAATATATTCACAGCCTTAAACTACACCGAACAAAGGCAAGTGAACTTTGCAGTATTTCAATTTGAGGGACCGGCCCGAGCATGGTGGAATGTAATTCGAGCAAAATGGGAAAGAGAGCAGACTATTTGGACCTGGGCGAACTTTACCAGAGAATTTAATGAAAAGTATCTTCCACCTTTAGTTCAAGAAAGGAGGGAGGAGGAGTTTATTGGGCTACGCCAGGGAACATTAAGTGTGGCCGAATATGAGACAAAATTTACTAGGTTATCCAAGTTTGCTTCTGAACTGGTAGCCACTGAACGACGAAGAGTAAGACGGTTTATACAGGGACTGAATTTGGACATCCAAGAGGCGTTGGCAGCGGCGCAAGTGAATACTTTTACGGAGGCCCTTGAGAAGGCTCAACGAATCGAGAGTGCCAAGGCACAAGTAAAGGCCTCCCAAACTCGAAAAAGGGGTGCATCGGGCAGTGGATTGGAAGAGTTTATTGAAACGATGACGCCTTCTAAAGTGCAAAAGATGAGCCAGTTATCCTATCCGCCATGGACAATAGGGGCGATGGATGAGAGGTCTACTAAAGGAAGTCACATCGGATCTAAGGAGATTTCTCAAGATAGTCAAAAGATGACCTCTCACTTGATTTGCGGTTACTGTGGAAAGGCAAATCACACCGAGGATGCTTGTTGGCGGAAAGGGCGGAAATGTTTGATCTGTGGAAGCAGTGAACATCAAGTGAGCAATTGTCCGAGAAGACATCCACGTGAGGGTAGTACTCAGTCACTGGATGGAACTAAATCGAAACCGGTAAAAGAAAGAGGAAACCGAACAAGTGTACCGGCCAAAGCATATGCGTTAGATAACCGACCAGTTCCGGACTCGCCGGGTGCGAATGAAGGTGAGAAAAAAAATTTCGAGGACGAAATTTCCTAAGGGGGGGAGATTGTGAGAACCCGTATTTCCCTAATATTGTCCTAGGGTTTTTCCCTTAATTGCATGTTTTCTGGCTTAGAAAAATTTCTTGGTGGATTTTATGGGTAATTATAGTTTTTAATATGATTTTCCTAGCATTGGGTAGTTTTGAAAAATTAAGAATATATATTGGACGTGGGACCCACTAGTGCGATAAGTTCGGAAAAATTCGGCCAATAAGGTTAAGTTTCGGATACTGTGAAAAATTTATCGGGTGTTAAGAGGTAAGTAGGGTGTGTAAAGTGATTTATGTGAGAGAGAAAAGAATGATAAGAATGCATTAATGGAGGTGACAAGTGTCACCTTCTCATTGGATGGACTTTAAGAAACACTATTCACTTTCTTGACTTTTTTGACCAAAGGATTAAATATCAAAAAAATGCACAAAAACCACCATTTTTCTTCTCTTGTTGGCCGGCCATCTTGAGCAAAGAAGGAAGGAGAAACTCTTCAAGTTCTAGCTTCTACTTGGTGCAAATCAACCAAAAACATTTGCTTCCATCCATTTCACTCCATAAAATCCTACCTTCTAGTGCTAGTAAGGGTTGTAGTGAAGTTGTTTTGAAGAGCAAAGGTGTCCACAACCTCTCTTTCCCTTGTTTCTTGGTAAGTGATGCTACAACCTCTCCCCTATACCTAATGATGCTTATAATATGCTTAGAGGTGCCTTGGGTGATGAAATATATGATTTATTTCTTGATTTGAAGAGTTTTGGTGAAATTTTTATTTTATTGGGAATTTTTCTGGTTTAATATGAAATGATTGTTGTAGCTATCTTGGATGATTGGAAATGGACTATAATGGTTCTAGTGGGTGTGAATTGTGGATAAATGCAATTAATTTTGGATTTGAATGGAAAATTGGAAAGTTAGGGTTCATAAAATCCTAATTCTGTCCGGTTTTAGATCACTGGGTTAGAGGCCGAATTGGACTTTGATCAAAACATGAAAGTTGTAGGTATTGATGTCTTTGAGGTGCCTGTAAAATTTCAGATCATTTGGATGAGTGTAGAGTGAGTTATGCCGTTTTTACTGTAGCTGTTCTGCTTTGATCAGAATGCGAAAACTGCGATAGTAATTGGCCTTTTTGACTGGAATTGGTTTGGATTTTGGAGTTGGTGTCTTCTGATGAAATGTAGCTGAATGTCTTGGCTATCATATGCCTTTGGAATTTTGGCATTTGGACTTGTATGGACTGAGATATACCGATTACAGTTTTCTGTGTTTTGCAAACCTGTTTTGGGAATTCTGGGTTAGTATTTGGCATATTTGACCTAGTTGTGTTAAGAACTGGATTGAGTGGTCTTCTACATTGTTGTAGCCCTGTTTCTTAGCTTCGAAACGGTGGGTCTTACATCCCCAACCGATAATTGTAGTGAGAGTTGTGCCATTACCGCATTAGGAGGCCAAAACTGTTTTTGTTATTAGGGCTAATATAGTTACATTTCCTGATTTTCTGGTTTGCTATAGTTACATTTTCTGGGTTGTTGTTATGCCGTCCATTTATTTTCTTGGAAATTGAATGAGTTAAAATGGTTTTGGAAATGTATTTTGTATCAAATTTGGGTGTATTTCCTTGAGAATTTCATTGGATCGTTCAACTAAGGATTCGAGGGCTAAGTTCTAGTTACATTTGTATATTTCTGCAAGGCAACTAATGTGACCATTTTACCATTCGAAAGCATGAAACCCCAAATGTTCTTTATGCCTTTCCTATGAATACAAGTGAATTATTTTTAAGCGAGGCTCTAAGTGTGGAAGTTAACGTATTTTGTCTTCCTTTCGCATGCTTTATAGTGAAGACATTTAGCCTATACTATTTCTTTGAAAATGAGTTGATTTTGAACCACGTGAACAAATTTATTTATCAAGTTGGGTTATAAAGTGTTCTAGTTAGGTATTTTCCGTCGGAAACTTATTAACCTTTTGGAGTTAGTTTTGTACTTAATTTACCAACCCTAGTTATTTCATCCACTGGCCCTAATGGACTCCTTTCACTTTAAAGTCACCTTTATCTGTTTTACTCGCTTTACTCGTACTTAGCCGAATTCCTTGATTTCACTTACTTGTTTTGCTATATGACTTGTAATATTCTTTTCGTTAAATCTTACGTTTTCTCGGTGACCGAGGGTAATATCTGGAAGAATATTTTGCACGTTATTTTGCGTAATTAGGTGAGTGTTCCTTGTTTGTTATGTTTCATGATGGTATGGCTTGTATGAATGATTGATAAATGTTAAATGCTTTCAACAATTGCTAAAACGAGTTTTTGAGGCAAGTGTGTACTTTATCGCACTCGGCCTAAATGATTGTGAAAGTTTCAATGATTGAACGATTGAAATGTTATTTGTGCATGAATGTAAGCCTTTGGGCTGAACTGGCCATTGCCCCTTGTTACCGGTCGTCTCGAGCCAGAAGCGGACTCGGTCGGGCGATTAGGAACTTGGGTGAACGTTTCGGTATACTCGAGTATTACCTTGTAGGTTGGTGGAGCCTGGCCAAAAGCCAGGGACGGGGTGAATGAATGAATGAACGAATGAATGAATGAGGGTTTTACTTATATAAAATGCATTTTTCAAATGATTGGAGACATAAGGGAATGAAAGGAGAATGAATGAAAGAACGAATGAACGAATGGCTCCTTGTGAGCCCGTATCCTTTTCATGAATATGTTTATCGCTTTATTTGTACTTGTAACTTGAATTGTTGTTTATATGTATTGAATGCATTGATTCTCTTCTTGCCTATGTGTACGGAACCTCACTGAGCTTTCCAGCTCATTCCTTTAGTTTTTGTTTTCCTTAGCAGGGGAAGACGTGCAAGGACGGAAGCTACTTATAGACTAGCCGGTCTAGAACTTTTGACTTTTTTTTTATGGTTCTCGCCCCAATGTTTGGTGGGCTAGTTGTATGGAGAATAGAGAACCTTTGTACATACGTTGTATTGCTTTTGGGATGGTTATGTATATAAGTTTACGTTTAAGTTTGGAATTATTGTTATTTCGTTTGCTTTGTGGGTTTTATTGCCCTTTTCTTATAGTGACTGACTGAGTCCCGGCGAGAGCTGGGCAGGCGGTCCGCCGAACCCTTTGGTTCGCCTTAGGGGGAGGTGGGGTCGTTACACACTTACTTATGACCAGCTTTGTACTGATCTAGCATACATGAAAATGAGCTTGAGCGTTATAGAATGGAGAAAAGGCTAGATGAGGGAATGGTAAAACCCGAGGGAGTTGAAAGCAACGAGACGAAAGGGTCAGCTATTGAACTAGAAAACGAGATGGAAAAATTTGATGAGATGGGTGGTAAAAAGGAAGAAAAGAGAGAAAGTGGACTGATCTTGAACAACCCGGTGAAGGCCTATTATTTTCCTAACGAACTTACCTTTGCTTTGTCTAGTGTTTCTTCTTTTATACAGATCAGGCAAAGGGAAGTTGAGCTGTTCTTAGTCCGTTCCATTCCAAAATCAATTATAGGCTTTGCAAGCCTCCAAGAGTTAAACCCCGTTGGTATCCATTCATGGAACAATGTCAACTCAAATCAGTCCACACCAAAAGGGAGTTGATTCGAGCTCATCTTGAAGGGAACACTCCACATTTTGGGGATAGTTGTGTACCAAGGGTTCGTTTAAAGAACAAGTACCTCAATGACCATTGTGATTTTCGTCTTGCTCTTAGAACACATGAAGCTCCAACATCACCAAATCCGCCATGGGACCTTGCAAGTGTGTTCTGGCCGGAGTTCGATTTCATGGGATACACTTCACACCACTTTGAGGACCCTTACCTCGTGACCACAAACGATCAAGTTGAGCACACATTGAAGATAGTTTGTGAGATTCAAGGTTCGACAAGGGTTATTTTCCAACTTAGCACGTGGGTTTTGCATTGCATGACATCTGTAGCAATCGTAACAAGATTGAGTCAAAGGCATGTAACTCGTCTTGTCACCATTCGTGCTTCAATTTGTGGGCAAATTGCTTTCAAGAGGAGGGGAATTATACAAACAAGAGGAGCCATTGGGGTAAAGCCATGAGTTTTTCTTGGCTGGTTGTGAGCATTTTCAAACTAACCAAGAGACATGAGCACCGAATCATAGTATGAGGGCCAATATGTGGTGGCATTAGATTTGGGCTTCATACTACCAACGCTTGTAGTATCATCCATTTCTATCCGGATTTGAGGACAAATCCTTCACAAGTGGAGGGGACTGATGTGTGCACGGACCTTAGCCCAAGTAATGATCCAGTTCGAGTTCCATTGGGCCCAGTCACACGTGCACGGGCCAAGCGCTTCAAGGAGTCCCTTCAAGCTCTTGTGTGAAATGTTCAAGACCAACAAGGAGTCCATCAGGATATTGAAGGCTTGGAAGGTGATAATCAAGTTGTCTACATGATGATCCAAGCCCACGAAGAGAGCCCATGAAGGTTTGGTCGACGAAGCCCTAGGCCTTAGTGTTAGGTTCAATTGCTTAGAGTTGGATTAGATTAGTTTATTTGAGTCATGGCCCGGCCCACCTTGTCCAAGGAGTGGCCGACCTTCGTTGTCTAGTTTCTTAGGGTTTTATTCGCCCCTTAGCCTATATAAAGGCTCACTTTGTATGATTAACGGGTGCACAATTTTTATAATAAAATTCTGATTTGTTTCTCTTCGACTTATTGAGAGCATTCGAACCTTAACTTGCTTGGCAAGGGTTCTTGAGCAATCATGCGTATTGTCCTTGATTGTTCTACCGACCTATCCACTAGAGTATTCACCTCAATTGGAGTCGCCGTTCTACCACCTTCAATCAATTCGTGTCGTCCGTTTTGGTTTTAGGTTCCACAATCCAAGCGTTGGACAACCTCACTAGATCCTTGGGCAAGCGTGTTACGTGTCCCGAAACGAGTTGATCGAGGACCGTTTCAGTTGGCTTCAGAGCTTTGGCGAAGGTATCTTTCGTTATATCCTTGTTTTTCGTAGTTGCGTCGAAGGGTTTTTGTGTTTTGTCCGCTGCCTTGTTAAAAAAAAAAAAAGAAGAAAAAAATGACACTGTTCACCGTTACTGTTCACCGACACTGTTCACGTTACTGTTTATCCGAACACAAAATCTGTTGGTGTGTTATCCCTTTTGTGTTTGTGTCTAGTTTGTCGATAATTTCTGTCCAAAATTTGCCGAAAGGTTGTGTTCCCAAATCTGTCTTGGCCGTTAGTCATCACTTGAGCAACAAGAAAACAAGTGGGGCGGCGGCTAGGGTTTCTACTTGCGGCTAGGGTTTCATTTGCACTAGGGTTTCTTTGTTTCAAATCTGTCCGAGTATTGCTTGCTTCATCCGAGTTGTTTACTTAATTTCCAAATTCATTTAGGAAACTAAGTAAAGCACTTGGATAACTCCTTTGTTTTCACTTGGCTACTCTCCTACATTCTCTCCTACATTTTAGGAACACTACCCACTCCTACATTTTAGGAAGCTAGGGTTTCTATCTTTTATGTTCCCATTGGTGCACTTCCATTTCTGTCCGCCACTATTGGCCTTCCAAATTCGTCCATTCCCACTTCATTTTGCACCCACATTTGTGTCTTACCTTCTCGGTTACTCTTATGGCAAAAGTGGTGACAATTATTGGACTTGAGCGGCCTTTCTCAACTACAGAACCCAACAGGTAAAAGTATTTGGTAAGTCAATTAGAGTGACATCCATATACACGAGTGCGAGTGGATACACGTAAGGGAGCGTGAAAGGCAACATCTTCGGTTTCGTTGCTAACTTTTTGCAGGTTCCCTCATACGTCATGGCGAATACAAGACGCATAAAAGCTAGCCCACAACATTGTCTTCCTGATCCTAAGGGAGTCAAAGAAGTGGCATTACGCGGTGTAGATGAGCAATTGGACCTCGTCAAATCTCAGTTGCTTTGTTGGTTTTATACTCGTTGCGGTGTCAAAGATAAAATTTGTAGCTTGCCCGGTGATGGGAGTTGTGAAGTCATCCTTGCAAGTGCTATCATGGTTGAGAAATTAAATCTTCCAACCATTGATGATCTTCAACTGTACAAGTTGATGAGTACTCGTGGTGTTGTTTGGGTTACTAAGCACACACTTGTACCTATTCAAATCGGCAAATATGTGGACGAGGTGTTGTGTGCTGTAGTCCCAATTCAAGTGACACCTGTGTTGTTGGGCAAAGCATGGATGTCGAGGAGAGAAGTTAAATATGACGGACATACTAATAAGTATGCCTTCTTATTTAATAGTCGTCGTTTTGTACTTGTATTACTTATTTATGACCAGCTTTGTATTGATCTAGCATACATGAAAATGAGCTTCAGCATTATAGAATGGAGAAAAGGCTAGATGAGGGAATGGTAAAACCCGAGGGAGTTGAAAGCAACGAGATGAAAGGGTCAGCTGTTCAACTAGAAAAAGAGATGGAAAAATCTGATGAGATGGGTGGTAAAAAGGAAGAAAAGAGAGAAAGTGGGTTGATCTTGAACAACCCCGTGAAGGCCCATTATTTTCCTAACGAACTTACCTTTGCTTTGTTTAGTGTTTCTTCTTTTATATAGATCAGGCAAAGGGAAGTTGAGCTGTTCTTAGTGCGTTCCATTCCAAAATCAATTGTAGGCTTTGCAAGCCTCCAAGAGTTAAACCCCGTTGGTATCCATTCATGGAACAATGTCAACTCAAATCAATCCACACCAAAAGGGAGTTGATTCGAGCTCATCTTGAAGGGAACACGCCACATTTTGGGGATGGTTGTGTACCAAGGGTTCGTTTAAAGAACAAGTACCTCAATGACCATTGTGATTTTCGTCTTGCTCTTAGTACACATGAAGCTCCAACATCACCAAATCCGCCATGGGACCTTGCAAGTGTGTTCTGGCCGGAGTTCGATTTCATGGGATACACTTCACACCACTTTGAGGACCCTTACCTCGTGACCACAAACGATCAAGTTGAGCACACATTGAAGATAGTTTGTGAGATTCAAGGTTCGACAAGGGTTATTTTCCAACTTAGCACGTGGGTTTTGCATTGGATGACATCTGTAGCAATCGTAACAAGATTGAGTCAAAGGCATGTAAATCGTCTTGTCACCATTCGTGCTTCAATTTGTGGGCAAATTGCTTTCAAGAGGAGGGGAATTATACAAACAAGAGGAGCCATTGGGGTAAAGCCATGAGTTTTTCTTGGCTGGTTGTGAGCATTTTCAAACTAACCAAGAGACTTGAGCACCGAATCATAGTATGAGGGCCAATATGTGGTGGCATTAGATTTGGGCTTCATACTACCAACGCTTGTAGTATCATCCATTTCTATCCGGATTTGAGGACAAATCCTTCTCAAGTGGAGGGGACTGATGTGTGCACGGACCTTAGCCCAAGTAATGATCCAGTTCGAGTTCCATTGGGCCCAGTCACACGTGCACGGGCCAAGCGCTTCAAGGAGTCCCTTCAAGCTCTTGGGTGAAATGTTCAAGACCAACAAGGAGTCCATCGGGATATTGAAGGCTTGGAAGGTGATAATCAAGTTGTCTACATGATGATCCTAGCCCACGAAGAGAGCCCATGAAGGTTTGGTCGACTAAGCCCTAGGCCTTAGTGTTAGGTTCAGTTCCTTAGAGTTGGATTAGATTAGTTTATTTGAGTCATGGCCCGGCCCACCTTGTCCAAGGAGTGGCCGACCTTCCTTGTCTAGTTTCTTAGGTTTTTATTAGCTCCTTATCCTATATAAAGGCTCACTTTGTATGATTAACGGGTGCACAATTTTGATAATAAAATTCTGATTTGTTTCTCTTCGACTTATTGAGAGCATTCGAACCTTAACTTGCTTGGCAAGGGTTCTTGAGCAATCTTGCGTATTGTCCTTGATTGTTCTACCGATCTATCCACTATATTATTCACCTCAATTGGAGTCGCCGTTCTACCACCTTCAATCAATTCGTGTCGTCCGTTTTGGTTTTCGGTTCTACAATCCAAGCGTTGGGCAAGCGTGGTACATGTCTCGAAACGAGTTGACCGTGGACCGTATCAGTTGGCTTCAGAGCTTAGGTGAAGGTATCTTTCGTTATATCCTTGTTTTTTGTTGTTACGTCGAAGGGTTTTTGTGTTTTGTCCGCTGCCTTGTTAAAAAAAAAGGAGAAAAAAATGACACTGTTCACGTTACTGTTTATCCGAACACAAAATCTGTTGGTGTGTTATCCCTTTTGTGTTTGTGTCTAGTTTGTCGATAATTTCTGTCCAAAATTTGCCGAAAGGTTGTGTTCCCAAATCTGTCTTGGTCGTTAGTCATCACTTGAGCAACAAGAAAACAAGTGGGGCGGCGACTACGGTTTCATTTGCACTAGGGTTTCTTTGTTTCAAATCTGTCCGAGTATTGCTTGCTTCATCCAAGTTGTTTACTTGATTTCCAAATTCATTTAGGAAACTAAGTAAAGAACTAGGATAACTCCTTTGTTTTCACTTGGCTACTCTCCTACATTCTCTCCTACATTTTAGGAACACTACTCACTCCTACATTTTAGGAAGCTGGGGTTTCTATCTTTTATGTTCCCATTGGTGCACTTCCATTTCTGTCCGCCACTATTGGCCTTCCAAATTCGTCCATTCCCACTTCATTTTGTACCCACATTTGTGTCTTACCTTTTTTGTTACTCTTATGGCAAAAGTGGTGACAATTATTGGACTTGAGCAGCCTTTCTCAACAACAGAACCCAACAGGTAACAGTATTTGGTAAGTCAATTAGAGTGACATCCATATACACGAGTGCGAGTGGATACACGTAAGGGAGCGTGAAAGGCAACATCTTCGGTTTCGTTGCTAACTTTTTGCAGGTTCCCTCATACGTCATGGCGAATACAAGACGCATATAAGCTAGCCCACAACATTGTCTTCCTGATCCTAAGGGAGTCAAAGAAGTGGCATTACGCGGTGTAGATGAGCAATTGAACCTCATCAAATCTCAGTTGCTTGGTTGGTTTTATACTCGTTGCGGTGTCAAAGATAAAATTTGTAGCTTGCCTGTTGATGGGAGTTGTGAAGTCATCCTTGCAAGTGCTATCATGGTTGAGAAATTAAATCTTCCAACCATTGATCATCTTCAACTGTACAAGTTGATGAGTACTCGTGGTGTTGTTTGGGTTACTAAGCACACACTTGTACCTATTCAAATCGGCAAATATGTGGACGAGGTGTTGTGTGATGTAGTTCCAATTCAAGTGACACCTGTGTTGTTGGGCAAAGCATGGATGTCGAGGAGAGAAGTTAAATATGACGGTCATACTAATAAGTATGCCTTCCTATTTAATAGTCGTCGTTTTGTACTTGTATCACTTACTTATGACCAGCTTTGTATTGATCTAGCATACATGAAAATGAGCTTGAGCGTTATAGAATGGAGAAAAGGCTAGATGAGGGAATGGTAAAACCCGAGGAAGTTGAAAGCAACGAGATGAAAGGGTCAGCTGTTGAACTGGAAAAAGAGATGGAAAAATCTGATGAGATGGGTGGTAAAAAGGAAGAAAAGAGAGAAAGTGGGCTGATCTTGAACAACCCGGTGAAGGCCTATTATTTTCCTAACGAACTTACCTTTGCTTTGTTTAGTGTTTCTTCTTTTGTATAGATCAGGCAAAGGGAAGTTGAGCTGTTCTTAGTGCGTTCCATTCCAAAATCAATTGTAGGCTTTGCAAGCCTCCAAGAGTTAAACCCCGTTGGTATCCATTCATGGAACAATGTCAACTCAAATCAGTCCACACCAAAAGGGAGTTGATTCGAGCTCATCTTGAAGGGAACACTCCACATTTTGGGGATGGTTGTGTACCAAGGGTTCGTTTAAAGAACAAGTACCTCAATGACCATTGTGATTTTCGTTTTGCTCTTAGTACACATGAAGCCACCAAATCCGCCATGGGACCTTGCAAGTGTGTTCTGGCCGGAGATCGATTTCATGGGATACACTTCACACCACTTTGAGGACCCTTACCTCGTGACCACAAACGATCAAGTTGAGCACACATTGAAGATAGTTTGTGAGATTCAAGGTTCGACAAGGGTTATTTTCCAACTTAGCACGTGGGTATTGGATGACATCTGTAGCAATTGTAACAAGATTGAGTCAAAGGCATGTAACTCGTCTTGTCACCATTCGTGCTTCAATTTGTGGGCAAATTGCTTTCAAGAGGAGGGGAATTATACAAACAAGAGGAGCCGTTGGAATAAAGCCATGAGTTTTTCTTGGCTGGTTCTGAGCATTTTCAAACTAACCAAGAGACATGAGCACCGAATCATAGTATGAGGGCCAATATGTGGTGGCATTAGATTTGGGCTTCATACTACCAACGCTTGTAGTATCATCCATTTCTATCCGGATTTGAGGACAAATCCTTCTCAAGTGGAGGGGACTGATGTGTGCACGGACCTTAGCCCAAGTAATGATCCAGTTCGAGTTCCATTGGGCCCAGTCACACGTGCACGGGCCAAGCGCTTCAAGGAGTCCCTTCAAGCTCTTGTGTGAAATGTTCAAGACCAACAAGGAGTCCATCGGGATATTGAAGGCTTGGAAGGTGATAATCAAGTTGTCTACATGATGATCCAAGCCCATGAAGAGAGCCCATGAAGGTTTGGTCGACGAAGCCCTAGGCCTTAGTGTTAGGTTCAATTGCTTAGAGTTGGATTAGATTAGTTTATTTGAGTCATGGCCCGGCCCACCTTGTCCAAGGAGTGGCCGACCTTCCTTGTCTAGTTTCTTAGGGTTTTATTCGCCCCTTAGCCTATATAAAGGCTCACTTTGTATGATTAACGAGTGCACAATTTTGATAATAAAATTCTGATTTGTTTCTCTTCGACTTATTGAGAGCATTCGAACCTTAACTTGCTTGGCAAGGGTTCTTGAGCAATCTTGCGTATTGTTCTTGATTGTTCTACCGACCTATCCACTAGAGTATTCACCTCAATTGGAGTCGCCGTTCTACCACCTTCAATCAATTCGTGTCGTCCGTTTTGGTTTTAGGTTCCACAATCCAAGCGTTGGACAACCTCACTAGATCCTTGGGCAAGCGTGTTACGTGTCCCGAAATGAGTTGATCGAGGACCGTATCAGTTGGCTTCAGAGCTTAGGCGAAGGTATCTTTCGTTATATCCTTGTTTTTCGTAGTTGCGTCGAAGGTTTTTTGTGTTTTGTCTGCTGCCTTGTTAAAAAAAGAAGAAAAAAATGACACTGTTCACCGTTACTGTTCACCGACACTGTTCACGTTACTGGTTATCCGAACACAAAATCTGTTGGTGTGTTATCCCTTTTGTGTTTGTGTCTAGTTTGTCGATAATTTTTGTCCAAAATTTGCCGAAAGGTTGTGTTCCCAAATCTGTCTTGGCCGTTAGTCATCACTTGAGCAACAAGAAAACAAGTGGGGCGCCGACTAGGGTTTCTACTTGCGGCTAGGGTTTCATTTGCACTAGGGTTTCTTTGTTTCAAATCTGTCCGAGTATTGCTTGCTTTATCCAAGTTGTTTACTTAATTTCCAAATTCATTTAGGAAACTAAGTAAAGCACTTGGATAACTCCTTTGTTTTCACTTGGCTACTCTCCTACATTCTCTCCTACATTTTAGGAACACTACCCACTCCTACATTTTGGGAAGCTAGGGTTTCCATCTTTTATGTTCCTATTGGTGCACTTCCATTTCTGTCCGCCACTATTGGCCTTCCCACTTCATTTTGCACCCACATTTGTGTCTTACCTTCTTGGTTACTCTTATGGCAAAAGTGGTGACAATTATTGGACTTGAGCGGCCTTTCTCAACTACAGAACCCAACAGGAAAAAGTATTTGGTAAGTCAATTAGAGTGACATCCATATACACGAGTGCGAGTGGATACACGTAAGGGAGCGTGAAAGGCAACATCTTCGGTTTCGTTGCTAACTTTTGGCAGGTTCCCTCATATGTCATGGCGAATACAAGACGCATAAAAGCTAGCCCACAACATTGTCTTCCTGATCCAAGGGGAGTCAAAGAAGTGGCATTACGAGGTGTAGATGAGCAAATGGACCTCGTCAAATCTCAGTTGCGGTGTCCAAGATAAAATTTGTAGCTTGCCCATTGATGGGAGTTGTGAAGTCATCCTTGCAAGTACTATCATGGTTGAGAAATTAAATCTTCCAACCATTGATCATCTTCAACTGTACAAGTTGATGAGTACTCGTGGTGTTGTTTGGGTTACTAAGCACACACTTGTACCTATTCAAATCGGCAAATATGTGGACGAGGTGTTGTGTGATGTAGTTCCAATTCAAGTGACACCTGTGTTGTTGGGCAAAGCATGGATGTCGAGGCGAGAAGTTAAATATGACGGTCATACTAATAAGTATGCCTTCTTATTTAATAGTCGTCGTTTTGTACTTGTATCACTTACTTATGACCAGCTTTGTATTGATCTAGCATACATGAAAATGAGCTTGAGCGTTATAGAATGGAGAAAAGGCTAGATGAGGGAATGGTAAAACCCGAGGAAGTTGAAAGCAACGAGATGAAAGGGTCAGCTGTTGAACTGGAAAAATCGATGGAAAAATCTGATGAGATGGGTGGTAAAAAGGAAGAAAAGAGAGAAAGTGGGCTGATCTTGAACAACCCGGTGAAGGCCTATTATTTTCCTAACGAACTTACCTTTGCTTTGTTTAGTGTTTCTTCTTTTGTATAGATCAGGCAAAGGGAAGTTGAGCTGTTCTTAGTGCGTTCCATTCCAAAATCAATTGTAGGCTTTGCAAGCCTCCAAGAGTTAAACCCCGTTGGTATCCATTCATGGAACAATGTCAATTCAAATCAGTCCACACCAAAAGCGAGTTGATTCGAGCTCATCTTGAAGGGAACACTCCATATTTTGGGGATGGTTGTGTACCAAGGGTTCGTTTAAAGAACAAGTACCTCAATGACCATTGTGATTTTCGTTTTACTCTTAGTACACATGAAGCCACCAAATCCGCCATGGGACCTTGCAAGTGTGTTCTGGCCGGAGATCGATTTCATGGGATACACTTCACACCACTTTGAGGACCCTTACCTCGTGACCACAAACGATCAAGTTGAGCACACATTGAAGATAGTTTGTGAGATTCAAGGTTCGACAAGGGTTATTTTCCAACTTAGCACGTGGGTATTGGATGACATCTGTAGCAATTGTAACAAGATTGAGTCAAAGGCATGTAACTCGTCTTGTCACCATTCGTGCTTCAATTTGTGGGCAAATTGCTTTCAAGAGGAGGGGAATTATACAAACAAGAGGAGCCGTTGGAATAAAGCCATGAGTTTTTCTTGGCTGGTTCTGAGCATTTTCAAACTATCCAAGAGACATGAGCACCGAATCATAGTATGAGGGCCAATATGTGGTGGCATTAGCTTTGGGCTTCATACTACCAACGCTTGTAGTATCATCCATTTCTATCCGGATTTGAGGACAAATCCTTCTCAAGTGGAGGGGACTGATGTGTGCACGGACCTTAGCCCAAGTAATGATCCAGTTCGAGTTCCATTGGGCCCAGTCACACGTGCACGGGCCAAGCGCTTCAAGGAGTCCCTTCAAGCTCTTGTGTGAAATGTTCAAGAACAACAAGGAGTCCATCGGGATATTGAAGGCTTGGAAGGTGATAATCATGTTGTCTACATGATGATCCAAGCCCATGAAGAGAGCCCATGAAGGTTTGGTCGACGAAGCCCCAGGCCTTAGTGTTAGGTTCAATTGCTTAGAGTTGGATTAGATTAGTTTATTTGAGTCATGGCCCGGCCCACCTTGTCCAAGGAGTGGCCGACCTTCCTTGTCTAGTTTCTTAGGGTTTTATTCGCCCCTTAGCCTATATAAAGGCTCACTTTGTATGATTAACGAGTGCACAATTTTTATAATAAAATTCTGATTTGTTTCTCTTCGACTTATTGAGAGCATTCGAACCTTAACTTGCTTGGCAAGGGTTCTTGAGCAATCTTGCGTATTGTTCTTGATTGTTCTACCGACCTATCCACTAGAGTATTCACCTCAATTGGAGTCGCCGTTCTACCACCTTCAATCAATTCGTGTCGTCCGTTTTGGTTTTAGGTTCCATAATCCAAGCGTTGGACAACCTCACTAGATCCTTGGGCAAGCGTGTTACGTGTCTCGAAACGAGTTGATCGAGGACCGTATCAGTCGGCTTCAGAGCTTAGGTGAAGGTATCTTTCGTTATATCCTTGTTTTTCGTAGTTGCGTCGAAGGGTTTTTGTGTTTTGTCCGCTGCCTTGTTAAAAAAAGAAGAAAAAAATGACACTGTTCACCGTTACTGTTCACCGACACTGTTCACGTTACTGGTTATCCGAACACAAAATCTGTTGGTGTGTTATCCCTTTTGTGTTTGTGTCTAGTTTGTCGATAATTTTTGTCCAAAATTTGCCGAAAGGTTGTGTTCCCAAATCTGTCTTGGCCGTTAGTCATCACTTGAGCAACAAGAAAACAAGTGGGGCGCCGACTAGGGTTTCTACTTGCGGCTAGGGTTTCATTTGCACTAGGGTTTCTTTGTTTCAAATCTGTCCGAGTATTGCTTGCTTCATCCAAGTTGTTTACTTAATTTCCAAATTCATTTAGGAAACTAAGTAAAGCACTTGGATAACTCCTTTGTTTTCACTTGGCTACTCTCCTACATTCTCTCCTACATTTTAGGAACACTACCCACTCCTACATTTTAGGAAGCTAGGGTTTCCATCTTTTATGTTCCTATTGGTGCACTTCCATTTCTGTCCGCCACTATTGGCCTTCCCACTTCATTTTGCACCCACATTTGTGTCTTACCTTCTTGGTTACTCTTACGGCAAAAGTGGTGACAATTATTGGACTTGAGCGGCCTTTCTCAACTACAGAACCCAACAGGAAAAAGTATTTGGTAAGTCAATTAGAGTGACATCCATATACACGAGTGCGAGTGGATACACGTAAGGGAGCGTGAAAGGCAACATCTTCGGTTTCGTTGCTAACTTTTGGCAGGTTCCCTCATATGTCATGGCGAATACAAGACGCATAAAAGCTAGCCCACAACATTGTCTTCCTGATCCAAGGGGAGTCAAAGAAGTGGCATTACGAGGTGTAGATGAGCAAATGGACCTCGTCAAATCTCAGTTGCGGTGTCCAAGATAAAATTTGTAGCTTGCCCATTGATGGGAGTTGTGAAGTCATCCTTGCAAGTGCTATCATGGTTGAGAAATTAAATCTTCCAACCATTGATCATCTTCAACTGTACAAGTTGATGAGTACTCGTGGTGTTGTTTGGGTTACTAAGCACACACTTGTACCTATTCAAATCGGCAAATATGTGGACGAGGTGTTGTGTGATGTAGTTCCAATTCAAGTGACACCTGTGTTGTTGGGCAAAGCATGGATGTCGAGGCGAGAAGTTAAATATGACGGTCATACTAATAAGTATGCCTTCTTATTTAATAGTCGTCGTTTTGTACTTGTATCACTTACTTATGACCAGCTTTGTATTGATCTAGCATACATGAAAATGAGCTTGAGTGTTATAGAATGGAGAAAAGGCTAGATGAGGGAATGGTAAAACCCGAGGAAGTTGAAAGCAACGAGATGAAAGGGTCAGCTGTTGAACTGGAAAAAGAGATGGAAAAATCTGATGAGATGGGTGGTAAAAAGGAAGAAAAGAGAGAAAGTGGGCTGATCTTGAACAACCCGGTGAAGGCCTATTATTTTCCTAACGAACTTACCTTTGCTTTGTTTAGTGTTTCTTCTTTTGTATAGATCAGGCAAAGGGAAGTTGAGCTGTTCTTAGTGCGTTCCATTCCAAAATCAATTGTAGGCTTTGCAAGCCTCCAAGAGTTAAACCCCGTTGGTATCCATTCATGGAACAATGTCAATTCAAATCAGTCCACACCAAAAGGGAGTTGATTCGAGCTCATCTTGAAGGGAACACTCCATATTTTGGGGATGGTTGTGTACCAAGGGTTCGTTTAAAGAACAAGTACCTCAATGACCATTGTGATTTTCGTTTTGCTCTTAGTACACATGAAGCCACCAAATCCGCCATGGGACCTTGCAAGTGTGTTCTGGCCGGAGATCGATTTCATGGGATACACTTCACACCACTTTGAGGACCCTTACCTCGTGACCACAAACGATCAAGTTGAGCACACATTGAAGATAGTTTGTGAGATTCAAGGTTCGACAAGGGTTATTTTCCAACTTAGCACGTGGGTATTGGATGACATCTGTAGCAATTGTAACAAGATTGAGTCAAAGGCATGTAACTCGTCTTGTCACCATTCGTGCTTCAATTTGTGGGCAAATTGCTTTCAAGAGGAGGGGAATTATACAAACAAGAGGAGCCGTTGGAATAAAGCCATGAGTTTTTCTTGGCTGGTTCTGAGCATTTTCAAACTATCCAAGAGACATGAGCACCGAATCATAGTATGAGGGCCAATATGTGGTGGCATTAGCTTTGGGCTTCATACTACCAACGCTTGTAGTATCATCCATTTCTATCCGGATTTGAGGACAAATCCTTCTCAAGTGGAGGGGACTGATGTGTGCACGGACCTTAGCCCAAGTAATGATCCAGTTCGAGTTCCATTGGGCCCAGTCACACGTGCACGGGCCAAGCGCTTCAAGGAGTCCCTTCAAGCTCTTGTGTGAAATGTTCAAGAACAACAAGGAGTCCATCGGGATATTGAAGGCTTGGAAGGTGATAATCATGTTGTCTACATGATGATCCAAGCCCATGAAGAGAGCCCATGAAGGTTTGGTCGACGAAGCCCCAGGCCTTAGTGTTAGGTTCAATTGCTTAGAGTTGGATTAGATTAGTTTATTTGAGTCATGGCCCGGCCCACCTTGTCCAAGGAGTGGCCGACCTTCCTTGTCTAGTTTCTTAGGGTTTTATTCGCCCCTTAGCCTATATAAAGGCTCACTTTGTATGATTAACGAGTGCACAATTTTGATAATAAAATTCTGATTTGTTTCTCTTCGACTTATTGAGAGCATTCGAACCTTAACTTGCTTGGCAAGGGTTCTTGAGCAATCTTGCGTATTGTTCTTGATTGTTCTACCGACCTATCCACTAGAGTATTCACCTCAATTGGAGTCGCCGTTCTACCACCTTCAATCAATTCGTGTCGTCCGTTTTGGTTTTAGGTTCCATAATCCAAGCGTTGGACAACCTCACTAGATCCTTGGGCAAGCGTGTTACGTGTCTCGAAACGAGTTGATCGAGGACCGTATCAGTCGGCTTCAGAGCTTAGGTGAAGGTATCTTTCGTTATATCCTTGTTTTTCGTAGTTGCGTCGAAGGGTTTTTGTGTTTTGTCCGCTGCCTTGTTAAAAAAAGAAGAAAAAAATGACACTGTTCACCGTTACTGTTCACCGACACTGTTCACGTTACTGGTTATCCGAACACAAAATCTGTTGGTGTGTTATCCCTTTTGTGTTTGTGTCTAGTTTGTCGATAATTTTTGTCCAAAATTTGCCGAAAGGTTGTGTTCCCAAATCTGTCTTGGCCGTTAGTCATCACTTGAGCAACAAGAAAACAAGTGGGGCGCCGACTAGGGTTTCTACTTGCGGCTAGGGTTTCATTTGCACTAGGGTTTCTTTGTTTCAAATCTGTCCGAGTATTGCTTGCTTCATCCAAGTTGTTTACTTAATTTCCAAATTCATTTAGGAAACTAAGTAAAGCACTTGGATAACTCCTTTGTTTTCACTTGGCTACTCTCCTACATTCTCTCCTACATTTTAGGAACACTACCCACTCCTACATTTTAGGAAGCTAGGGTTTCCATCTTTTATGTTCCTATTGGTGCACTTCCATTTCTGTCCGCCACTATTGGCCTTCCCACTTCATTTTGCACCCACATTTGTGTCTTACCTTCTTGGTTACTCTTACGGCAAAAGTGGTGACAATTATTGGACTTGAGCGGCCTTTCTCAACTACAGAACCCAACAGGAAAAAGTATTTGGTAAGTCAATTAGAGTGACATCCATATACACGAGTGCGAGTGGATACACGTAAGGGAGCGTGAAAGGCAACATCTTCGGTTTCGTTGCTAACTTTTGGCAGGTTCCCTCATATGTCATGGCGAATACAAGACGCATAAAAGCTAGCCCACAACATTGTCTTCCTGATCCAAGGGGAGTCAAAGAAGTGGCATTACGAGGTGTAGATGAGCAAATGGACCTCGTCAAATCTCAGTTGCGGTGTCCAAGATAAAATTTGTAGCTTGCCCATTGATGGGAGTTGTGAAGTCATCCTTGCAAGTGCTATCATGGTTGAGAAATTAAATCTTCCAACCATTGATCATCTTCAACTGTACAAGTTGATGAGTACTCGTGGTGTTGTTTGGGTTACTAAGCACACACTTGTACCTATTCAAATCGGCAAATATGTGGACGAGGTGTTGTGTGATGTAGTTCCAATTCAAGTGACACCTGTGTTGTTGGGCAAAGCATGGATGTCGAGGCGAGAAGTTAAATATGACGGTCATACTAATAAGTATGCCTTCTTATTTAATAGTCGTCGTTTTGTACTTGTATCACTTACTTATGACCAGCTTTGTATTGATCTAGCATACATGAAAATGAGCTTGAGTGTTATAGAATGGAGAAAAGGCTAGATGAGGGAATGGTAAAACCCGAGGAAGTTGAAAGCAACGAGATGAAAGGGTCAGCTGTTGAACTGGAAAAAGAGATGGAAAAATCTGATGAGATGGGTGGTAAAAAGGAAGAAAAGAGAGAAAGTGGGCTGATCTTGAACAACCCGGTGAAGGCCTATTATTTTCCTAACGAACTTACCTTTGCTTTGTTTAGTGTTTCTTCTTTTGTATAGATCAGGCAAAGGGAAGTTGAGCTGTTCTTAGTGCGTTCCATTCCAAAATCAATTGTAGGCTTTGCAAGCCTCCAAGAGTTAAACCCCGTTGGTATCCATTCATGGAACAATGTCAATTCAAATCAGTCCACACCAAAAGGGAGTTGATTCGAGCTCATCTTGAAGGGAACACTCCATATTTTGGGGATGGTTGTGTACCAAGGGTTCGTTTAAAGAACAAGTACCTCAATGACCATTGTGATTTTCGTTTTGCTCTTAGTACACATGAAGCCACCAAATCCGCCATGGGACCTTGCAAGTGTGTTCTGGCCGGAGATCGATTTCATGGGATACACTTCACACCACTTTGAGGACCCTTACCTCGTGACCACAAACGATCAAGTTGAGCACACATTGAAGATAGTTTGTGAGATTCAAGGTTCGACAAGGGTTATTTTCCAACTTAGCACGTGGGTATTGGATGACATCTGTAGCAATTGTAACAAGATTGAGTCAAAGGCATGTAACTCGTCTTGTCACCATTCGTGCTTCAATTTGTGGGCAAATTGCTTTCAAGAGGAGGGGAATTATACAAACAAGAGGAGCCGTTGGAATAAAGCCATGAGTTTTTCTTGGCTGGTTCTGAGCATTTTCAAACTATCCAAGAGACATGAGCACCGAATCATAGTATGAGGGCCAATATGTGGTGGCATTAGCTTTGGGCTTCATACTACCAACGCTTGTAGTATCATCCATTTCTATCCGGATTTGAGGACAAATCCTTCTCAAGTGGAGGGGACTGATGTGTGCACGGACCTTAGCCCAAGTAATGATCCAGTTCGAGTTCCATTGGGCCCAGTCACACGTGCACGGGCCAAGCGCTTCAAGGAGTCCCTTCAAGCTCTTGTGTGAAATGTTCAAGAACAACAAGGAGTCCATCGGGATATTGAAGGCTTGGAAGGTGATAATCATGTTGTCTACATGATGATCCAAGCCCATGAAGAGAGCCCATGAAGGTTTGGTCGACGAAGCCCCAGGCCTTAGTGTTAGGTTCAATTGCTTAGAGTTGGATTAGATTAGTTTATTTGAGTCATGGCCCGGCCCACCTTGTCCAAGGAGTGGCCGACCTTCCTTGTCTAGTTTCTTAGGGTTTTATTCGCCCCTTAGCCTATATAAAGGCTCACTTTGTATGATTAACGAGTGCACAATTTTGATAATAAAATTCTGATTTGTTTCTCTTCGACTTATTGAGAGCATTCGAACCTTAACTTGCTTGGCAAGGGTTCTTGAGCAATCTTGCGTATTGTTCTTGATTGTTCTACCGACCTATCCACTAGAGTATTCACCTCAATTGGAGTCGCCGTTCTACCACCTTCAATCAATTCGTGTCGTCCGTTTTGGTTTTAGGTTCCATAATCCAAGCGTTGGACAACCTCACTAGATCCTTGGGCAAGCGTGTTACGTGTCTCGAAACGAGTTGATCGAGGACCGTATCAGTCGGCTTCAGAGCTTAGGTGAAGGTATCTTTCGTTATATCCTTGTTTTTCGTAGTTGCGTCGAAGGGTTTTTGTGTTTTGTCCGCTGCCTTGTTAAAAAAAGAAGAAAAAAATGACACTGTTCACCGTTACTGTTCACCGACACTGTTCACGTTACTGGTTATCCGAACACAAAATCTGTTGGTGTGTTATCCCTTTTGTGTTTGTGTCTAGTTTGTCGATAATTTTTGTCCAAAATTTGCCGAAAGGTTGTGTTCCCAAATCTGTCTTGGCCGTTAGTCATCACTTGAGCAACAAGAAAACAAGTGGGGCGCCGACTAGGGTTTCTACTTGCGGCTAGGGTTTCATTTGCACTAGGGTTTCTTTGTTTCAAATCTGTCCGAGTATTGCTTGCTTCATCCAAGTTGTTTACTTAATTTCCAAATTCATTTAGGAAACTAAGTAAAGCACTTGGATAACTCCTTTGTTTTCACTTGGCTACTCTCCTACATTCTCTCCTACATTTTAGGAACACTACCCACTCCTACATTTTAGGAAGCTAGGGTTTCCATCTTTTATGTTCCTATTGGTGCACTTCCATTTCTGTCCGCCACTATTGGCCTTCCCACTTCATTTTGCACCCACATTTGTGTCTTACCTTCTTGGTTACTCTTACGGCAAAAGTGGTGACAATTATTGGACTTGAGCGGCCTTTCTCAACTACAGAACCCAACAGGAAAAAGTATTTGGTAAGTCAATTAGAGTGACATCCATATACACGAGTGCGAGTGGATACACGTAAGGGAGCGTGAAAGGCAACATCTTCGGTTTCGTTGCTAACTTTTGGCAGGTTCCCTCATATGTCATGGCGAATACAAGACGCATAAAAGCTAGCCCACAACATTGTCTTCCTGATCCAAGGGGAGTCAAAGAAGTGGCATTACGAGGTGTAGATGAGCAAATGGACCTCGTCAAATCTCAGTTGCGGTGTCCAAGATAAAATTTGTAGCTTGCCCATTGATGGGAGTTGTGAAGTCATCCTTGCAAGTGCTATCATGGTTGAGAAATTAAATCTTCCAACCATTGATCATCTTCAACTGTACAAGTTGATGAGTACTCGTGGTGTTGTTTGGGTTACTAAGCACACACTTGTACCTATTCAAATCGGCAAATATGTGGACGAGGTGTTGTGTGATGTAGTTCCAATTCAAGTGACACCTGTGTTGTTGGGCAAAGCATGGATGTCGAGGCGAGAAGTTAAATATGACGGTCATACTAATAAGTATGCCTTCTTATTTAATAGTCGTCGTTTTGTACTTGTATCACTTACTTATGACCAGCTTTGTATTGATCTAGCATACATGAAAATGAGCTTGAGTGTTATAGAATGGAGAAAAGGCTAGATGAGGGAATGGTAAAACCCGAGGAAGTTGAAAGCAACGAGATGAAAGGGTCAGCTGTTGAACTGGAAAAAGAGATGGAAAAATCTGATGAGATGGGTGGTAAAAAGGAAGAAAAGAGAGAAAGTGGGCTGATCTTGAACAACCCGGTGAAGGCCTATTATTTTCCTAACGAACTTACCTTTGCTTTGTTTAGTGTTTCTTCTTTTGTATAGATCAGGCAAAGGGAAGTTGAGCTGTTCTTAGTGCGTTCCATTCCAAAATCAATTGTAGGCTTTGCAAGCCTCCAAGAGTTAAACCCCGTTGGTATCCATTCATGGAACAATGTCAATTCAAATCAGTCCACACCAAAAGGGAGTTGATTCGAGCTCATCTTGAAGGGAACACTCCATATTTTGGGGATGGTTGTGTACCAAGGGTTCGTTTAAAGAACAAGTACCTCAATGACCATTGTGATTTTCGTTTTGCTCTTAGTACACATGAAGCCACCAAATCCGCCATGGGACCTTGCAAGTGTGTTCTGGCCGGAGATCGATTTCATGGGATACAATTCACACCACTTTGAGGACCCTTACCTCGTGACCACAAACGATCAAGTTGAGCACACATTGAAGATAGTTTGTGAGATTCAAGGTTCGACAAGGGTTATTTTCCAACTTAGCACGTGGGTATTGGATGACATCTGTAGCAATTGTAACAAGATTGAGTCAAAGGCATGTAACTCGTCTTGTCACCATTCGTGCTTCAATTTGTGGGCAAATTGCTTTCAAGAGGAGGGGAATTATACAAACAAGAGGAGCCGTTGGAATAAAGCCATGAGTTTTTCTTGGCTGGTTCTGAGCATTTTCAAACTATCCAAGAGACATGAGCACCGAATCATAGTATGAGGGCCAATATGTGGTGGCATTAGCTTTGGGCTTCATACTACCAACGCTTGTAGTATCATCCATTTCTATCCGGATTTGAGGACAAATCCTTCTCAAGTGGAGGGGACTGATGTGTGCACGGACCTTAGCCCAAGTAATGATCCAGTTCGAGTTCCATTGGGCCCAGTCACACGTGCACGGGCCAAGCGCTTCAAGGAGTCCCTTCAAGCTCTTGTGTGAAATGTTCAAGAACAACAAGGAGTCCATCGGGATATTGAAGGCTTGGAAGGTGATAATCATGTTGTCTACATGATGATCCAAGCCCATGAAGAGAGCCCATGAAGGTTTGGTCGACGAAGCCCCAGGCCTTAGTGTTAGGTTCAATTGCTTAGAGTTGGATTAGATTAGTTTATTTGAGTCATGGCCCGGCCCACCTTGTCCAAGGAGTGGCCGACCTTCCTTGTCTAGTTTCTTAGGGTTTTATTCGCCCCTTAGCCTATATAAAGGCTCACTTTGTATGATTAACGAGTGCACAATTTTGATAATAAAATTCTGATTTGTTTCTCTTCGACTTATTGAGAGCATTCGAACCTTAACTTGCTTGGCAAGGGTTCTTGAGCAATCTTGCGTATTGTTCTTGATTGTTCTACCGACCTATCCACTAGAGTATTCACCTCAATTGGAGTCGCCGTTCTACCACCTTCAATCAATTCGTGTCGTCCGTTTTGGTTTTAGGTTCCATAATCCAAGCGTTGGACAACCTCACTAGATCCTTGGGCAAGCGTGTTACGTGTCTCGAAACGAGTTGATCGAGGACCGTATCAGTCGGCTTCAGAGCTTAGGTGAAGGTATCTTTCGTTATATCCTTGTTTTTCGTAGTTGCGTCGAAGGGTTTTTGTGTTTTGTCCGCTGCCTTGTTAAAAAAAGAAGAAAAAAATGACACTGTTCACCGTTACTGTTCACCGACACTGTTCACGTTACTGGTTATCCGAACACAAAATCTGTTGGTGTGTTATCCCTTTTGTGTTTGTGTCTAGTTTGTCGATAATTTTTGTCCAAAATTTGCCGAAAGGTTGTGTTCCCAAATCTGTCTTGGCCGTTAGTCATCACTTGAGCAACAAGAAAACAAGTGGGGCGCCGACTAGGGTTTCTACTTGCGGCTAGGGTTTCATTTGCACTAGGGTTTCTTTGTTTCAAATCTGTCCGAGTATTGCTTGCTTCATCCAAGTTGTTTACTTAATTTCCAAATTCATTTAGGAAACTAAGTAAAGCACTTGGATAACTCCTTTGTTTTCACTTGGCTACTCTCCTACATTCTCTCCTACATTTTAGGAACACTACCCACTCCTACATTTTAGGAAGCTAGGGTTTCCATCTTTTATGTTCCTATTGGTGCACTTCCATTTCTGTCCGCCACTATTGGCCTTCCCACTTCATTTTGCACCCACATTTGTGTCTTACCTTCTTGGTTACTCTTACGGCAAAAGTGGTGACAATTATTGGACTTGAGCGGCCTTTCTCAACTACAGAACCCAACAGGAAAAAGTATTTGGTAAGTCAATTAGAGTGACATCCATATACACGAGTGCGAGTGGATACACGTAAGGGAGCGTGAAAGGCAACATCTTCGGTTTCGTTGCTAACTTTTGGCAGGTTCCCTCATATGTCATGGCGAATACAAGACGCATAAAAGCTAGCCCACAACATTGTCTTCCTGATCCAAGGGGAGTCAAAGAAGTGGCATTACGAGGTGTAGATGAGCAAATGGACCTCGTCAAATCTCAGTTGCGGTGTCCAAGATAAAATTTGTAGCTTGCCCATTGATGGGAGTTGTGAAGTCATCCTTGCAAGTGCTATCATGGTTGAGAAATTAAATCTTCCAACCATTGATCATCTTCAACTGTACAAGTTGATGAGTACTCGTGGTGTTGTTTGGGTTACTAAGCACACACTTGTACCTATTCAAATCGGCAAATATGTGGACGAGGTGTTGTGTGATGTAGTTCCAATTCAAGTGACACCTGTGTTGTTGGGCAAAGCATGGATGTCGAGGCGAGAAGTTAAATATGACGGTCATACTAATAAGTATGCCTTCTTATTTAATAGTCGTCGTTTTGTACTTGTATCACTTACTTATGACCAGCTTTGTATTGATCTAGCATACATGAAAATGAGCTTGAGTGTTATAGAATGGAGAAAAGGCTAGATGAGGGAATGGTAAAACCCGAGGAAGTTGAAAGCAACGAGATGAAAGGGTCAGCTGTTGAACTGGAAAAAGAGATGGAAAAATCTGATGAGATGGGTGGTAAAAAGGAAGAAAAGAGAGAAAGTGGGCTGATCTTGAACAACCCGGTGAAGGCCTATTATTTTCCTAACGAACTTACCTTTGCTTTGTTTAGTGTTTCTTCTTTTGTATAGATCAGGCAAAGGGAAGTTGAGCTGTTCTTAGTGCGTTCCATTCCAAAATCAATTGTAGGCTTTGCAAGCCTCCAAGAGTTAAACCCCGTTGGTATCCATTCATGGAACAATGTCAATTCAAATCAGTCCACACCAAAAGGGAGTTGATTCGAGCTCATCTTGAAGGGAACACTCCATATTTTGGGGATGGTTGTGTACCAAGGGTTCGTTTAAAGAACAAGTACCTCAATGACCATTGTGATTTTCGTTTTGCTCTTAGTACACATGAAGCCACCAAATCCGCCATGGGACCTTGCAAGTGTGTTCTGGCCGGAGATCGATTTCATGGGATACAATTCACACCACTTTGAGGACCCTTACCTCGTGACCACAAACGATCAAGTTGAGCACACATTGAAGATAGTTTGTGAGATTCAAGGTTCGACAAGGGTTATTTTCCAACTTAGCACGTGGGTATTGGATGACATCTGTAGCAATTGTAACAAGATTGAGTCAAAGGCATGTAACTCGTCTTGTCACCATTCGTGCTTCAATTTGTGGGCAAATTGCTTTCAAGAGGAGGGGAATTATACAAACAAGAGGAGCCGTTGGAATAAAGCCATGAGTTTTTCTTGGCTGGTTCTGAGCATTTTCAAACTATCCAAGAGACATGAGCACCGAATCATAGTATGAGGGCCAATATGTGGTGGCATTAGCTTTGGGCTTCATACTACCAACGCTTGTAGTATCATCCATTTCTATCCGGATTTGAGGACAAATCCTTCTCAAGTGGAGGGGACTGATGTGTGCACGGACCTTAGCCCAAGTAATGATCCAGTTCGAGTTCCATTGGGCCCAGTCACACGTGCACGGGCCAAGCGCTTCAAGGAGTCCCTTCAAGCTCTTGTGTGAAATGTTCAAGAACAACAAGGAGTCCATCGGGATATTGAAGGCTTGGAAGGTGATAATCATGTTGTCTACATGATGATCCAAGCCCATGAAGAGAGCCCATGAAGGTTTGGTCGACGAAGCCCCAGGCCTTAGTGTTAGGTTCAATTGCTTAGAGTTGGATTAGATTAGTTTATTTGAGTCATGGCCCGGCCCACCTTGTCCAAGGAGTGGCCGACCTTCCTTGTCTAGTTTCTTAGGGTTTTATTCGCCCCTTAGCCTATATAAAGGCTCACTTTGTATGATTAACGAGTGCACAATTTTGATAATAAAATTCTGATTTGTTTCTCTTCGACTTATTGAGAGCATTCGAACCTTAACTTGCTTGGCAAGGGTTCTTGAGCAATCTTGCGTATTGTTCTTGATTGTTCTACCGACCTATCCACTAGAGTATTCACCTCAATTGGAGTCGCCGTTCTACCACCTTCAATCAATTCGTGTCGTCCGTTTTGGTTTTAGGTTCCATAATCCAAGCGTTGGACAACCTCACTAGATCCTTGGGCAAGCGTGTTACGTGTCTCGAAACGAGTTGATCGAGGACCGTATCAGTCGGCTTCAGAGCTTAGGTGAAGGTATCTTTCGTTATATCCTTGTTTTTCGTAGTTGCGTCGAAGGGTTTTTGTGTTTTGTCCGCTGCCTTGTTAAAAAAAGAAGAAAAAAATGACACTGTTCACCGTTACTGTTCACCGACACTGTTCACGTTACTGGTTATCCGAACACAAAATCTGTTGGTGTGTTATCCCTTTTGTGTTTGTGTCTAGTTTGTCGATAATTTTTGTCCAAAATTTGCCGAAAGGTTGTGTTCCCAAATCTGTCTTGGCCGTTAGTCATCACTTGAGCAACAAGAAAACAAGTGGGGCGCCGACTAGGGTTTCTACTTGCGGCTAGGGTTTCATTTGCACTAGGGTTTCTTTGTTTCAAATCTGTCCGAGTATTGCTTGCTTCATCCAAGTTGTTTACTTAATTTCCAAATTCATTTAGGAAACTAAGTAAAGCACTTGGATAACTCCTTTGTTTTCACTTGGCTACTCTCCTACATTCTCTCCTACATTTTAGGAACACTACCCACTCCTACATTTTAGGAAGCTAGGGTTTCCATCTTTTATGTTCCTATTGGTGCACTTCCATTTCTGTCCGCCACTATTGGCCTTCCCACTTCATTTTGCACCCACATTTGTGTCTTACCTTCTTGGTTACTCTTACGGCAAAAGTGGTGACAATTATTGGACTTGAGCGGCCTTTCTCAACTACAGAACCCAACAGGAAAAAGTATTTGGTAAGTCAATTAGAGTGACATCCATATACACGAGTGCGAGTGGATACACGTAAGGGAGCGTGAAAGGCAACATCTTCGGTTTCGTTGCTAACTTTTGGCAGGTTCCCTCATATGTCATGGCGAATACAAGACGCATAAAAGCTAGCCCACAACATTGTCTTCCTGATCCAAGGGGAGTCAAAGAAGTGGCATTACGAGGTGTAGATGAGCAAATGGACCTCGTCAAATCTCAGTTGCGGTGTCCAAGATAAAATTTGTAGCTTGCCCATTGATGGGAGTTGTGAAGTCATCCTTGCAAGTGCTATCATGGTTGAGAAATTAAATCTTCCAACCATTGATCATCTTCAACTGTACAAGTTGATGAGTACTCGTGGTGTTGTTTGGGTTACTAAGCACACACTTGTACCTATTCAAATCGGCAAATATGTGGACGAGGTGTTGTGTGATGTAGTTCCAATTCAAGTGACACCTGTGTTGTTGGGCAAAGCATGGATGTCGAGGCGAGAAGTTAAATATGACGGTCATACTAATAAGTATGCCTTCTTATTTAATAGTCGTCGTTTTGTACTTGTATCACTTACTTATGACCAGCTTTGTATTGATCTAGCATACATGAAAATGAGCTTGAGTGTTATAGAATGGAGAAAAGGCTAGATGAGGGAATGGTAAAACCCGAGGAAGTTGAAAGCAACGAGATGAAAGGGTCAGCTGTTGAACTGGAAAAAGAGATGGAAAAATCTGATGAGATGGGTGGTAAAAAGGAAGAAAAGAGAGAAAGTGGGCTGATCTTGAACAACCCGGTGAAGGCCTATTATTTTCCTAACGAACTTACCTTTGCTTTGTTTAGTGTTTCTTCTTTTGTATAGATCAGGCAAAGGGAAGTTGAGCTGTTCTTAGTGCGTTCCATTCCAAAATCAATTGTAGGCTTTGCAAGCCTCCAAGAGTTAAACCCCGTTGGTATCCATTCATGGAACAATGTCAATTCAAATCAGTCCACACCAAAAGGGAGTTGATTCGAGCTCATCTTGAAGGGAACACTCCATATTTTGGGGATGGTTGTGTACCAAGGGTTCGTTTAAAGAACAAGTACCTCAATGACCATTGTGATTTTCGTTTTGCTCTTAGTACACATGAAGCCACCAAATCCGCCATGGGACCTTGCAAGTGTGTTCTGGCCGGAGATCGATTTCATGGGATACAATTCACACCACTTTGAGGACCCTTACCTCGTGACCACAAACGATCAAGTTGAGCACACATTGAAGATAGTTTGTGAGATTCAAGGTTCGACAAGGGTTATTTTCCAACTTAGCACGTGGGTATTGGATGACATCTGTAGCAATTGTAACAAGATTGAGTCAAAGGCATGTAACTCGTCTTGTCACCATTCGTGCTTCAATTTGTGGGCAAATTGCTTTCAAGAGGAGGGGAATTATACAAACAAGAGGAGCCGTTGGAATAAAGCCATGAGTTTTTCTTGGCTGGTTCTGAGCATTTTCAAACTATCCAAGAGACATGAGCACCGAATCATAGTATGAGGGCCAATATGTGGTGGCATTAGCTTTGGGCTTCATACTACCAACGCTTGTAGTATCATCCATTTCTATCCGGATTTGAGGACAAATCCTTCTCAAGTGGAGGGGACTGATGTGTGCACGGACCTTAGCCCAAGTAATGATCCAGTTCGAGTTCCATTGGGCCCAGTCACACGTGCACGGGCCAAGCGCTTCAAGGAGTCCCTTCAAGCTCTTGTGTGAAATGTTCAAGAACAACAAGGAGTCCATCGGGATATTGAAGGCTTGGAAGGTGATAATCATGTTGTCTACATGATGATCCAAGCCCATGAAGAGAGCCCATGAAGGTTTGGTCGACGAAGCCCCAGGCCTTAGTGTTAGGTTCAATTGCTTAGAGTTGGATTAGATTAGTTTATTTGAGTCATGGCCCGGCCCACCTTGTCCAAGGAGTGGCCGACCTTCCTTGTCTAGTTTCTTAGGGTTTTATTCGCCCCTTAGCCTATATAAAGGCTCACTTTGTATGATTAACGAGTGCACAATTTTGATAATAAAATTCTGATTTGTTTCTCTTCGACTTATTGAGAGCATTCGAACCTTAACTTGCTTGGCAAGGGTTCTTGAGCAATCTTGCGTATTGTTCTTGATTGTTCTACCGACCTATCCACTAGAGTATTCACCTCAATTGGAGTCGCCGTTCTACCACCTTCAATCAATTCGTGTCGTCCGTTTTGGTTTTAGGTTCCATAATCCAAGCGTTGGACAACCTCACTAGATCCTTGGGCAAGCGTGTTACGTGTCTCGAAACGAGTTGATCGAGGACCGTATCAGTCGGCTTCAGAGCTTAGGTGAAGGTATCTTTCGTTATATCCTTGTTTTTCGTAGTTGCGTCGAAGGGTTTTTGTGTTTTGTCCGCTGCCTTGTTAAAAAAAGAAGAAAAAAATGACACTGTTCACCGTTACTGTTCACCGACACTGTTCACGTTACTGGTTATCCGAACACAAAATCTGTTGGTGTGTTATCCCTTTTGTGTTTGTGTCTAGTTTGTCGATAATTTTTGTCCAAAATTTGCCGAAAGGTTGTGTTCCCAAATCTGTCTTGGCCGTTAGTCATCACTTGAGCAACAAGAAAACAAGTGGGGCGCCGACTAGGGTTTCTACTTGCGGCTAGGGTTTCATTTGCACTAGGGTTTCTTTGTTTCAAATCTGTCCGAGTATTGCTTGCTTCATCCAAGTTGTTTACTTAATTTCCAAATTCATTTAGGAAACTAAGTAAAGCACTTGGATAACTCCTTTGTTTTCACTTGGCTACTCTCCTACATTCTCTCCTACATTTTAGGAACACTACCCACTCCTACATTTTAGGAAGCTAGGGTTTCCATCTTTTATGTTCCTATTGGTGCACTTCCATTTCTGTCCGCCACTATTGGCCTTCCCACTTCATTTTGCACCCACATTTGTGTCTTACCTTCTTGGTTACTCTTACGGCAAAAGTGGTGACAATTATTGGACTTGAGCGGCCTTTCTCAACTACAGAACCCAACAGGAAAAAGTATTTGGTAAGTCAATTAGAGTGACATCCATATACACGAGTGCGAGTGGATACACGTAAGGGAGCGTGAAAGGCAACATCTTCGGTTTCGTTGCTAACTTTTGGCAGGTTCCCTCATATGTCATGGCGAATACAAGACGCATAAAAGCTAGCCCACAACATTGTCTTCCTGATCCAAGGGGAGTCAAAGAAGTGGCATTACGAGGTGTAGATGAGCAAATGGACCTCGTCAAATCTCAGTTGCGGTGTCCAAGATAAAATTTGTAGCTTGCCCATTGATGGGAGTTGTGAAGTCATCCTTGCAAGTGCTATCATGGTTGAGAAATTAAATCTTCCAACCATTGATCATCTTCAACTGTACAAGTTGATGAGTACTCGTGGTGTTGTTTGGGTTACTAAGCACACACTTGTACCTATTCAAATCGGCAAATATGTGGACGAGGTGTTGTGTGATGTAGTTCCAATTCAAGTGACACCTGTGTTGTTGGGCAAAGCATGGATGTCGAGGCGAGAAGTTAAATATGACGGTCATACTAATAAGTATGCCTTCTTATTTAATAGTCGTCGTTTTGTACTTGTATCACTTACTTATGACCAGCTTTGTATTGATCTAGCATACATGAAAATGAGCTTGAGTGTTATAGAATGGAGAAAAGGCTAGATGAGGGAATGGTAAAACCCGAGGAAGTTGAAAGCAACGAGATGAAAGGGTCAGCTGTTGAACTGGAAAAAGAGATGGAAAAATCTGATGAGATGGGTGGTAAAAAGGAAGAAAAGAGAGAAAGTGGGCTGATCTTGAACAACCCGGTGAAGGCCTATTATTTTCCTAACGAACTTACCTTTGCTTTGTTTAGTGTTTCTTCTTTTGTATAGATCAGGCAAAGGGAAGTTGAGCTGTTCTTAGTGCGTTCCATTCCAAAATCAATTGTAGGCTTTGCAAGCCTCCAAGAGTTAAACCCCGTTGGTATCCATTCATGGAACAATGTCAATTCAAATCAGTCCACACCAAAAGGGAGTTGATTCGAGCTCATCTTGAAGGGAACACTCCATATTTTGGGGATGGTTGTGTACCAAGGGTTCGTTTAAAGAACAAGTACCTCAATGACCATTGTGATTTTCGTTTTGCTCTTAGTACACATGAAGCCACCAAATCCGCCATGGGACCTTGCAAGTGTGTTCTGGCCGGAGATCGATTTCATGGGATACACTTCACACCACTTTGAGGACCCTTACCTCGTGACCACAAACGATCAAGTTGAGCACACATTGAAGATAGTTTGTGAGATTCAAGGTTCGACAAGGGTTATTTTCCAACTTAGCACGTGGGTATTGGATGACATCTGTAGCAATTGTAACAAGATTGAGTCAAAGGCATGTAACTCGTCTTGTCACCATTCGTGCTTCAATTTGTGGGCAAATTGCTTTCAAGAGGAGGGGAATTATACAAACAAGAGGAGCCGTTGGAATAAAGCCATGAGTTTTTCTTGGCTGGTTCTGAGCATTTTCAAACTATCCAAGAGACATGAGCACCGAATCATAGTATGAGGGCCAATATGTGGTGGCATTAGCTTTGGGCTTCATACTACCAACGCTTGTAGTATCATCCATTTCTATCCGGATTTGAGGACAAATCCTTCTCAAGTGGAGGGGACTGATGTGTGCACGGACCTTAGCCCAAGTAATGATCCAGTTCGAGTTCCATTGGGCCCAGTCACACGTGCACGGGCCAAGCGCTTCAAGGAGTCCCTTCAAGCTCTTGTGTGAAATGTTCAAGAACAACAAGGAGTCCATCGGGATATTGAAGGCTTGGAAGGTGATAATCATGTTGTCTACATGATGATCCAAGCCCATGAAGAGAGCCCATGAAGGTTTGGTCGACGAAGCCCCAGGCCTTAGTGTTAGGTTCAATTGCTTAGAGTTGGATTAGATTAGTTTATTTGAGTCATGGCCCGGCCCACCTTGTCCAAGGAGTGGCCGACCTTCCTTGTCTAGTTTCTTAGGGTTTTATTCGCCCCTTAGCCTATATAAAGGCTCACTTTGTATGATTAACGAGTGCACAATTTTGATAATAAAATTCTGATTTGTTTCTCTTCGACTTATTGAGAGCATTCGAACCTTAACTTGCTTGGCAAGGGTTCTTGAGCAATCTTGCGTATTGTTCTTGATTGTTCTACCGACCTATCCACTAGAGTATTCACCTCAATTGGAGTCGCCGTTCTACCACCTTCAATCAATTCGTGTCGTCCGTTTTGGTTTTAGGTTCCATAATCCAAGCGTTGGACAACCTCACTAGATCCTTGGGCAAGCGTGTTACGTGTCTCGAAACGAGTTGATCGAGGACCGTATCAGTCGGCTTCAGAGCTTAGGTGAAGGTATCTTTCGTTATATCCTTGTTTTTCGTAGTTGCGTCGAAGGGTTTTTGTGTTTTGTCCGCTGCCTTGTTAAAAAAAGAAGAAAAAAATGACACTGTTCACCGTTACTGTTCACCGACACTGTTCACGTTACTGGTTATCCGAACACAAAATCTGTTGGTGTGTTATCCCTTTTGTGTTTGTGTCTAGTTTGTCGATAATTTTTGTCCAAAATTTGCCGAAAGGTTGTGTTCCCAAATCTGTCTTGGCCGTTAGTCATCACTTGAGCAACAAGAAAACAAGTGGGGCGCCGACTAGGGTTTCTACTTGCGGCTAGGGTTTCATTTGCACTAGGGTTTCTTTGTTTCAAATCTGTCCGAGTATTGCTTGCTTCATCCAAGTTGTTTACTTAATTTCCAAATTCATTTAGGAAACTAAGTAAAGCACTTGGATAACTCCTTTGTTTTCACTTGGCTACTCTCCTACATTCTCTCCTACATTTTAGGAACACTACCCGTGCACTTCCATTTCTGTCCGCCACTATTGGCCTTCCCACTTCATTTTGCACCCACATTTGTGTCTTACCTTCTTGGTTACTCTTACGGCAAAAGTGGTGACAATTATTGGACTTGAGCGGCCTTTCTCAACTACAGAACCCAACAGGAAAAAGTATTTGGTAAGTCAATTAGAGTGACATCCATATACACGAGTGCGAGTGGATACACGTAAGGGAGCGTGAAAGGCAACATCTTCGGTTTCGTTGCTAACTTTTGGCAGGTTCCCTCATATGTCATGGCGAATACAAGACGCATAAAAGCTAGCCCACAACATTGTCTTCCTGATCCAAGGGGAGTCAAAGAAGTGGCATTACGAGGTGTAGATGAGCAAATGGACCTCGTCAAATCTCAGTTGCGGTGTCCAAGATAAAATTTGTAGCTTGCCCATTGATGGGAGTTGTGAAGTCATCCTTGCAAGTGCTATCATGGTTGAGAAATTAAATCTTCCAACCATTGATCATCTTCAACTGTACAAGTTGATGAGTACTCGTGGTGTTGTTTGGGTTACTAAGCACACACTTGTACCTATTCAAATCGGCAAATATGTGGACGAGGTGTTGTGTGATGTAGTTCCAATTCAAGTGACACCTGTGTTGTTGGGCAAAGCATGGATGTCGAGGCGAGAAGTTAAATATGACGGTCATACTAATAAGTATGCCTTCTTATTTAATAGTCGTCGTTTTGTACTTGTATCACTTACTTATGACCAGCTTTGTATTGATCTAGCATACATGAAAATGAGCTTGAGTGTTATAGAATGGAGAAAAGGCTAGATGAGGGAATGGTAAAACCCGAGGAAGTTGAAAGCAACGAGATGAAAGGGTCAGCTGTTGAACTGGAAAAAGAGATGGAAAAATCTGATGAGATGGGTGGTAAAAAGGAAGAAAAGAGAGAAAGTGGGCTGATCTTGAACAACCCGGTGAAGGCCTATTATTTTCCTAACGAACTTACCTTTGCTTTGTTTAGTGTTTCTTCTTTTGTATAGATCAGGCAAAGGGAAGTTGAGCTGTTCTTAGTGCGTTCCATTCCAAAATCAATTGTAGGCTTTGCAAGCCTCCAAGAGTTAAACCCCGTTGGTATCCATTCATGGAACAATGTCAATTCAAATCAGTCCACACCAAAAGGGAGTTGATTCGAGCTCATCTTGAAGGGAACACTCCATATTTTGGGGATGGTTGTGTACCAAGGGTTCGTTTAAAGAACAAGTACCTCAATGACCATTGTGATTTTCGTTTTGCTCTTAGTACACATGAAGCCACCAAATCCGCCATGGGACCTTGCAAGTGTGTTCTGGCCGGAGATCGATTTCATGGGATACACTTCACACCACTTTGAGGACCCTTACCTCGTGACCACAAACGATCAAGTTGAGCACACATTGAAGATAGTTTGTGAGATTCAAGGTTCGACAAGGGTTATTTTCCAACTTAGCACGTGGGTATTGGATGACATCTGTAGCAATTGTAACAAGATTGAGTCAAAGGCATGTAACTCGTCTTGTCACCATTCGTGCTTCAATTTGTGGGCAAATTGCTTTCAAGAGGAGGGGAATTATACAAACAAGAGGAGCCGTTGGAATAAAGCCATGAGTTTTTCTTGGCTGGTTCTGAGCATTTTCAAACTATCCAAGAGACATGAGCACCGAATCATAGTATGAGGGCCAATATGTGGTGGCATTAGGTTAGTTTGAAAATGCTCACAACCAGCCAAGAAAAACTCATGGCTTTACTCGAATGGCTCCTCTTGTTTGTATAATTCCCCTCCTCTTGAAAGCAATTTGCCCACAAATTGAAGCACGAATGGTGACAAGACGAGTTACATGCCTTTGACTCAATCTTGTTACGATTGCTACAGATGTCATCCGATGCAAAACCCACGTGCTAAGTTGGAAAATAACCCTTGTCGAACCTTGAATCTCACAAACTATCTTCAATGTGTGCTCAACTTGATCGTTTGTGGTCACGAGGTAAGGGTCCTCAAAGTGGTGTGAAGTGTATCCCATGAAATCGAACTCCGGCCAGAACACACTTGCAAGGTCCCATGGCGGATTTGGTGATATTGGAGCTTCATGTGTACTAAGAGCAAGACGAAAATCACAATGGTCATTGATGTACTTGTTCTTTAAACGAACCCTTGGTACACAACCATCCCCAAAATGTGGAGTGTTCCCTTCAAGATGAGCTCGAATCAACTCCCTTTTGGTGTGGACTGATTTGAGTTGACATTGTTCCGTGAATGGATACCAACGGGGTTTAACTCTTGGAGGCTTGCAAAGCCTATAATTGATTTTGGAATGGAACGCACTAAGAACAGCTCAACTTCCCTTTGCCTGATCTGTATAAAAGAAGAAACACTAAACAAAGCAAAGGTAAGTTCGTTAGGAAAATAATAGGCCTTCACCGGGTTGTTCAAGATCAGCCCACTTTCTCTCTTTTCCTCCTTTTTACCACCCATCTCATCAGATTTTTCCATCTCCTTTTCTAGTTCAACAGCTGACCCTTTCATCTCGTTGCTTTCAACTCCCTCGGGTTTTACCTCTTCAGGCACAATTCCCTCATCTAGCCTTTTCTCCATTCTATAACGCTCAAGCTCATTTTCATGTATGCTAGATCAATACAAAGCTGGTCAAGTGCTTTACTTAGTTTCCTAAATGAATTTGGAAATCAAGTAAACAACTTGGATGAAGCAAGCAATACTCGGACAGATTTGAAACAAAGAAACCCTAGTGCAAATGAAACCCTAGCCGCCGCCCCACTTGTTTTCTTGTTGCTCAAGTGATGACTAACGACCAAGACAGATTTGGGAACACAACCTTTCGGCAAATTTTGGACAGAAATTATCGACAAACTAGACACAAACACAAAAGGGATAACACACCAACAGATTTTGTGTTCGGATAAACAGTAACGTGAACAGTGTCGGTGAAGAGTGACGGTGAACAGTGTCATTTTTTTCTTCTTTTTTTTTTTTTAACAAGGCAGCGGACAAAACACAAAAACCCTTCGATGCAACTACGAAAAACAAGGATATAACGAAAGATACCTTCACCTAAGCTCTGAAGCCAACTGATACGGTCCTCGATCAACTCGTTTCGAGACACGTAACACGCTTGTCCAAGGATCTAGTGGGGTTGTCCAACGCTTCGATTGCGGAACCTAAAACCAAAACGGACGACACGAATTGATTGAAGGTGGTAGAACGGCGACTCCAATTGAGGTGAATACTATAGTGGATAGGTCGGTAGAACAATCAAGGACAATACGCAAGATTGCTCAAGAACCCTTGCCAAGCAAGTTAAGGTTCGAATGCTCTCAATAAGTCGAAGAGAAACAAATCAGAATTTTATTATCAAAATTGTGCACCCGTTAATCATACAAAGTGAGCCTTTATATAGGCTAAGGGGCAAATAAAACCCTAAGAAACTAGACAAGGAAGGTCGGCCACTCCTTGGACAAGGTGGGCCGGGCCATGACTCAAATAAACTAATCTAATCCAACTCTAAGCAATTGAACCTAACAGTAAGGCCTAGGGCTTAGTCGACCAAACCTTCATGGGCTCTCTTCGTCGGCTTGGATCATCATGTAGACAACTTGATTATCACCTTCCAAGCCTTCAATATCCCGATGGACTCCTTGTTGGTCTTGAACATTTCACACAAGAGCTTGAAGGGACTCCTTGAAGCGCTTGGCCCGTGCACGTGTGACTCTGGGCCCAATGGAACTCGAACTGGATCATTACTTGGGCTAAGGTCCGTGCACACATCAGTCCCCTCCACTTGAGAAGGATTTGTCCTCAAATCTGGATAGAAATGGATGATACTACAAGCGTTGGTAGTATGAAGCCCAAATCTAATGCCACCACATATTGGCCCTCATACTATGATTCGGTGCTCATGTCTCTTGGTTAGTTTGAAAATGCTCACAACCAGCCAAGAAAAACTCATGGCTTTACTCGAATGGCTCCTCTTGTTTGTATAATTCCCCTCCTCTTGAAAGCAATTTGCCCACAAATTGAAGCACGAATGGTGACAAGACGAGTTACATGCCTTTGACTCAATCTTGTTACGATTGCTACAGATGTCATCCGATGCAAAACCCACGTGCTAAGTTGGAAAATAACCCTTGTCGAACCTTGAATCTCACAAACTATCTTCAATGTGTGCTCAACTTGATCGTTTGTGGTCACGAGGTAAGGGTCCTCAAAGTGGTGTGAAGTGTATCCCATGAAATCGAACTCCGGCCAGAACACACTTGCAAGGTCCCATGGCGGATTTGGTGATATTGGAGCTTCATGTGTACTAAGAGCAAGACGAAAATCACAATGGTCATTGATGTACTTGTTCTTTAAACGAACCCTTGGTACACAACCATCCCCAAAATGTGGAGTGTTCCCTTCAAGATGAGCTCGAATCAACTCCCTTTTGGTGTGGACTGATTTGAGTTGACATTGTTCCGTGAATGGATACCAACGGGGTTTAACTCTTGGAGGCTTGCAAAGCCTATAATTGATTTTGGAATGGAACGCACTAAGAACAGCTCAACTTCCCTTTGCCTGATCTGTATAAAAGAAGAAACACTAAACAAAGCAAAGGTAAGTTCGTTAGGAAAATAATAGGCCTTCACCGGGTTGTTCAAGATCAGCCCACTTTCTCTCTTTTCCTCCTTTTTACCACCCATCTCATCAGATTTTTCCATCTCCTTTTCTAGTTCAACAGCTGACCCTTTCATCTCGTTGCTTTCAACTCCCTCGGGTTTTACCTCTTCAGGCACAATTCCCTCATCTAGCCTTTTCTCCATTCTATAACGCTCAAGCTCATTTTCATGTATGCTAGATCAATACAAAGCTGGTCATAAGTAAGTGATACAAGTACAAAACGACGACTATTAAATAAGAAGGCATACTTATTAGTATGTCCGTCATATTTAACTTCTCGCCTCGACATCCATGCTTTGCCCAACAACACAGGTGTCACTTGAATTGGGACTACATCACACAACACCTCGTCCACATATTTGCCGATTTGAATAGGTACAAGTGTGTGCTTAGTAACCCAAACAACACCACGAGTACTCATCAACTGGTACAGTTGAAGATGATCAATGTAGGAGTGGGTAGTGTTCCTAAAATGTAGGAGAGTAGCCAAGTGAAAACAAAGGAGTTATCCAAGTGCTTTACTTAGTTTCCTAAATGAATTTGGAAATCAAGTAAACAACTTGGATGAAGCAAGCAATACTCGGACAGATTTGAAACAAAGAAACCCTAGTGCAAATGAAACCCTAGCCGCCGCCCCACTTGTTTTCTTGTTGCTCAAGTGATGACTAACGACCAAGACAGATTTGGGAACACAACCTTTCGGCAAATTTTGGACAGAAATTATCGACAAACTAGACACAAACACAAAAGGGATAACACACCAACAGATTTTGTGTTCGGATAAACAGTAACGTGAACAGTGTCGGTGAAGAGTGACGGTGAACAGTGTCATTTTTTTCTTCTTTTTTTTTTTAACAAGGCAGCGGACAAAACACAAAAACCCTTCGATGCAACTACGAAAAACAAGGATATAACGAAAGATACCTTCACCTAAGCTCTGAAGCCAACTGATACGGTCCTCGATCAACTCGTTTCGAGACACGTAACACGCTTGTCCAAGGATCTAGTGGGGTTGTCCAACGCTTCGATTGTGGAACCTAAAACCAAAACGGACGACACGAATTGATTGAAGGTGGTAGAACGGCGACTCCAATTGAGGTGAATACTATAGTGGATAGGTCGGTAGAACAATCAAGGACAATACGCAAGATTGCTCAAGAACCCTTGCCAAGCAAGTTAAGGTTCGAATGCTCTCAATAAGTCGAAGAGAAACAAATCAGAATTTTATTATCAAAATTGTGCACCCGTTAATCATACAAAGTGAGCCTTTATATATAGGCTAAGGGGCAAATAAAACCCTAAAAAACTAGACAAGGAAGGTCGGCCACTCCTTGGACAAGGTGGGCCGGGCCATGACTCAAATAAACTAATCTAATCCAACTCTAAGCAATTGAACCTAACAGTAAGGCCTAGGGCTTAGTCGACCAAACCTTCATGGGCTCTCTTCGTCGGCTTGGATCATCATGTAGACAACTTGATTATCACCTTCCAAGCCTTCAATATCCCGATGGACTCCTTGTTGGTCTTGAACATTTCACACAAGAGCTTGAAGGGACTCCTTGAAGCGCTTGGCCCGTGCACGTGTGACTCTGGGCCCAATGGAACTCGAACTGGATCATTACTTGGGCTAAGGTCCGTGCACACATCAGTCCCCTCCACTTGAGAAGGATTTGTCCTCAAATCTGGATAGAAATGGATGATACTACAAGCGTTGGTAGTATGAAGCCCAAATCTAATGCCACCACATATTGGCCCTCATACTATGATTCGGTGCTCATGTCTCTTGGTTAGTTTGAAAATGCTCACAACCAGCCAAGAAAAACTCATGGCTTTACTCGAATGGCTCCTCTTGTTTGTATAATTCCCCTCCTCTTGAAAGCAATTTGCCCACAAATTGAAGCACGAATGGTGACAAGACGAGTTACATGCCTTTGACTCAATCTTGTTACGATTGCTACAGATGTCATCCGATGCAAAACCCACGTGCTAAGTTGGAAAATAACCCTTGTCGAACCTTGAATCTCACAAACTATCTTCAATGTGTGCTCAACTTGATCGTTTGTGGTCACGAGGTAAGGGTCCTCAAAGTGGTGTGAAGTGTATCCCATGAAATCGAACTCCGGCCAGAACACACTTGCAAGGTCCCATGGCGGATTTGGTGATATTGGAGCTTCATGTGTACTAAGAGCAAGACGAAAATCACAATGGTCATTGATGTACTTGTTCTTTAAACGAACCCTTGGTACACAACCATCCCCAAAATGTGGAGTGTTCCCTTCAAGATGAGCTCGAATCAACTCCCTTTTGGTGTGGACTGATTTGAGTTGACATTGTTCCGTGAATGGATACCAACGGGGTTTAACTCTTGGAGGCTTGCAAAGCCTATAATTGATTTTGGAATGGAACGCACTAAGAACAGCTCAACTTCCCTTTGCCTGATCTGTATAAAAGAAGAAACACTAAACAAAGCAAAGGTAAGTTCGTTAGGAAAATAATAGGCCTTCACCGGGTTGTTCAAGATCAGCCCACTTTCTCTCTTTTCCTCCATTTTACCACCCATCTCATCAGATTTTTCCATCTCTTTTTCTAGTTCAACAGCTGATCCTTTCATCTCGTTGCTTTCAACTCCCTCGGGTTAACCTCTTCAGGCACAATTCCCTCATCTAGCCTTTTCTCCATTCTATAACGCTCAAGCTCATTTTCATGTATGCTAGATCAATACAAAGCTGGTCATAAGTAAGTGATACAAGTACAAAACGACGACTATTAAATAAGAAGGCATACTTATTAGTATGTCCGTCATATTTAACTTCTCGCCTCGACATCCATGCTTTGCCCAACAACACAGGTGTCACTTGAATTGGGACTACATCACACAACACCTCGTCCACATATTTGCCGATTTGAATAGGTACAAGTGTGTGCTTAGTAACCCAAACAACACCACGAGTACTCATCAACTGGTACAGTTGAAGATGATCAATGGTTGGAAGATTTAATTTCTCAACCATGATAGCACTTGCAAGGATGACTTCACAACTCCCATCAATGGGCAAGCTACAAATTTTATCTTTGACACCGCAACGAGTATAAAACCAACCAAGCAACTGAGATTTGATGAGGTCCAATTGCTCATCTACACCGCGTAATGCCACTTCTTTGACTCCCTTAGGATCAGGAAGACAATGTTGTGGGCTAGCTTTTATGCGTCTTGTATTCGCCATGACGTATGAGGGAACCTGCAAAAAGTTAGCAACGAAGCCGAAGATGTTGCCTTTCACGCTCCCTCACGTGTATCCACTCGCACTCGTGTATATGGATGTCACTCTAATTGACTTACCAAATGCTTTTACCTGTAGTTGAGAAAGGCCGCTCAAGTCCAATAATTGTCACCACTTTTGCCATAAGAGTAACCAAGAAGGTAAGACACAAATGTGGGTGCAAAATGAAGTGGGAATGGACGAATTTGGAAGGCCAATAGTGGCGGACAGAAATGGAAGTGCACCAATGGGAACATAAAAGATAGAAACCCTAGCTTCCAAAAATGTAGGAGTAGGTCTACAGGGTTCATAACTACTCCTCTTACTACAGGACGCTTACCTAGCCAACGCTTAGATCCGGCTCTACCCAAACTTTTCTGGTTCACCCCAACATTCCCTACTTGTCCGACTGTTGCTGAGCAGTTTTTGGATATCAAACGGACCTCCCCAGAAGGTAGTGTTCCTAAATTGTAGGAGAGAATGTAGGAGAGTAGCCAAGTGAAAACAAAGGAGTTATCCGAGTGCTTTACTTAGTTTCCTAAATGAATTTGGAAATCAAGTAAACAACTTGGATGAAGCAAGCAATACTCGGACAGATTTGAAACAAAGAAACCCTAGTGCAAATGAGACCGTAGCCGCCGCCCCACTTGTTTTCTTGTTGCTCAAGTGATGACTAACGACCAAGACAGATTTGGGAACACAACCTTTCGGCAAATTTTGGACAGAAATTATCGACAAACTAGACACAAACACAAAAGGGATAACACACCAACAGATTTTGTGTTCGGATAAACAGTAACGTGAACAGTGTCGGTGAAGAGTGACGGTGAACAGTGTCATTTTTTTCTTCTTTTTTTTTTTTAACAAGGCAGCGGACAAAACACAAAAACCCTTCGACGCAACTACGAAAAACAAGGATATAACGAAAGATACCTTCACCTAAGCTCTGAAGCCAACTGATACGGTCCTCGATCAACTCGTTTCGAGACACGTAACACGCTTGTCCAAGGATCGAGTGAGGTTGTCCAACGCTTGGATTGCGGAACCTAAAACCAAAACGGACGACACGAATTGATTGAAGGTGGTAGAACGGCGACTCCAATTGAGGTGAATACTCTAGTGGATAGGTCGGTAGAACAATCAAGGACAATACGCAAGATTGCTCAAGAACCCTTGCCAAGCAAGTTAAGGTTCGAATGCTCTCAATAAGTCGAAGAGAAACAAATCAGAATTTTATTATCAAAATTGTGCACCCGTTAATCATACAAAGTGAGCCTTTATATAGGCTAAGGGGCTAATAAAACCCTAAGAAACTAGACAAGGAAGGTCGGCCACTCCTTGGACAAGGTAGGCCGGGCCATGACTCAAATAAACTAATCTAATCCAACTCTAAGCAATTGAACCTAACAGTAAGGCCTAGGGCTTAGTCGACCAAACCTTCATGGGCTCTCTTCGTCGGCCTGGATCATCATGTAGACAACTTGATTATCACCTTCCAAGCCTTCAATATCCCGATGGACTCCTTGTTGGTCTTGAACATTTCACACAAGAGCTTGAAGGGACTCCTTGAAGCGCTTGGCCCGTGCACGTGTGACTGGGCCCAATGGAACTCGAACTGGATCATTACTTGGGCTAAGGTCCGTGCACACATCAGTCCCCTCCACTTGAGAAGGATTTGTCCTCAAATCTGGATAGAAATGGATGATACTACAAGCGTTGGTAGTATGAAGCCCAAATCTAATGCCACCACATATTGGCCCTCATACTATGATTCGGTGCTCATGTCTCTTGGTTAGTTTGAAAATGCTCACAACCAGCCAAGAAAAACTCATGGCTTTACTCGAATGGCTCCTCTTGTTTGTATAATTCCCCTCCTCTTGAAAGCAATTTGCCCACAAATTGAAGCACGAATGGTGACAAGACGAGTTACATGCCTTTGACTCAATCTTGTTACGATTGCTACAGATGTCATCCGATGCAAAACCCACGTGCTAAGTTGGAAAATAACCCTTGTCGAACCTTGAATCTCACAAACTATCTTCAATGTGTGCTCAACTTGATCGTTTGTGGTCACGAGGTAAGGGTCCTCAAAGTGGTGTGAAGTGTATCCCATGAAATCGAACTCCGGCCAGAACACACTTGCAAGGTCCCATGGCGGATTTGGTGATATTGGAGCTTCATGTGTACTAAGAGCAAGACGAAAATCACAATGGTCATTGATGTACTTGTTCTTTAAACGAACCCTTGGTACACAACCATCCCCAAAATGTGGAGTGTTCCCTTCAAGATGAGCTCGAATCAACTCCCTTTTGGTGTGGACTGATTTGAGTTGACATTGTTCCGTGAATGGATACCAACGGGGTTTAACTCTTGGAGGCTTGCAAAGCCTATAATTGATTTTGGAATGGAACGCACTAAGAACAGCTCAACTTCCCTTTGCCTGATCTGTATAAAAGAAGAAACACTAAACAAAGCAAAGGTAAGTTCGTTAGGAAAATAATAGGCCTTCACCGGGTTGTTCAAGATCAGCCCACTTTCTCTCTTTTCCTCCTTTTTACCACCCATCTCATCAGATTTTTCCATCTCCTTTTCTAGTTCAACAGCTGACCCTTTCATCTCGTTGCTTTCAACTCCCTCGGGTTTTACCTCTTCAGGCACAATTCCCTCATCTAGCCTTTTCTCCATTCTATAACGCTCAAGCTCATTTTCATGTATGCTAGATCAATACAAAGCTGGTCATAAGTAAGTGATACAAGTACAAAACGACGACTATTAAATAAGAAGGCATACTTATTAGTATGTCCGTCATATTTAACTTCTCGCCTCGACATCCATGCTTTGCCCAACAACACAGGTGTCACTTGAATTGGGACTACATCACACAACACCTCGTCCACATATTTGCCGATTTGAATAGGTACAAGTGTGTGCTTAGTAACCCAAACAACACCACGAGTACTCATCAACTGGTACAGTTGAAGATGATCAATGTAGGAGTGGGTAGTGTTCCTAAAATGTAGGAGAGTAGCCAAGTGAAAACAAAGGAGTTATCCAAGTGCTTTACTTAGTTTCCTAAATGAATTTGGAAATCAAGTAAACAACTTGGATGAAGCAAGCAATACTCGGACAGATTTGAAACAAAGAAACCCTAGTGCAAATGAAACCCTAGCCGCCGCCCCACTTGTTTTCTTGTTGCTCAAGTGATGACTAACGACCAAGACAGATTTGGGAACACAACCTTTCGGCAAATTTTGGACAGAAATTATCGACAAACTAGACACAAACACAAAAGGGATAACACACCAACAGATTTTGTGTTCGGATAAACAGTAACGTGAACAGTGTCGGTGAAGAGTGACGGTGAACAGTGTCATTTTTTTCTTCTTTTTTTTTTTTTTAACAAGGCAGCGGACAAAACACAAAAACCCTTCGATGCAACTACGAAAAACAAGGATATAACGAAAGATACCTTCACCTAAGCTCTGAAGCCAACTGATACGGTCCTCGATCAACTCGTTTCGAGACACGTAACACGCTTGTCCAAGGATCTAGTGGGGTTGTCCAACGCTTCGATTGTGGAACCTAAAACCAAAACGGACGACACGAATTGATTGAAGGTGGTAGAACGGCGACTCCAATTGAGGTGAATACTATAGTGGATAGGTCGGTAGAACAATCAAGGACAATACGCAAGATTGCTCAAGAACCCTTGCCAAGCAAGTTAAGGTTCGAATGCTCTCAATAAGTCGAAGAGAAACAAATCAGAATTTTATTATCAAAATTGTGCACCCGTTAATCATACAAAGTGAGCCTTTATATAGGCTAAGGGGCAAATAAAACCCTAAGAAACTAGACAAGGAAGGTCGGCCACTCCTTGGACAAGGTGGGCCGGGCCATGACTCAAATAAACTAATCTAATCCAACTCTAAGCAATTGAACCTAACAGTAAGGCCTAGGGCTTAGTCGACCAAACCTTCATGGGCTCTCTTCGTCGGCTTGGATCATCATGTAGACAACTTGATTATCACCTTCCAAGCCTTCAATATCCCGATGGACTCCTTGTTGGTCTTGAACATTTCACACAAGAGCTTGAAGGGACTCCTTGAAGCGCTTGGCCCGTGCACGTGTGACTCTGGGCCCAATGGAACTCGAACTGGATCATTACTTGGGCTAAGGTCCGTGCACACATCAGTCCCCTCCACTTGAGAAGGATTTGTCCTCAAATCTGGATAGAAATGGATGATACTACAAGCGTTGGTAGTATGAAGCCCAAATCTAATGCCACCACATATTGGCCCTCATACTATGATTCGGTGCTCATGTCTCTTGGTTAGTTTGAAAATGCTCACAACCAGCCAAGAAAAACTCATGGCTTTACTCGAATGGCTCCTCTTGTTTGTATAATTCCCCTCCTCTTGAAAGCAATTTGCCCACAAATTGAAGCACGAATGGTGACAAGACGAGTTACATGCCTTTGACTCAATCTTGTTACGATTGCTACAGATGTCATCCGATGCAAAACCCACGTGCTAAGTTGGAAAATAACCCTTGTCGAACCTTGAATCTCACAAACTATCTTCAATGTGTGCTCAACTTGATCGTTTGTGGTCACGAGGTAAGGGTCCTCAAAGTGGTGTGAAGTGTATCCCATGAAATCGAACTCCGGCCAGAACACACTTGCAAGGTCCCATGGCGGATTTGGTGATATTGGAGCTTCATGTGTACTAAGAGCAAGACGAAAATCACAATGGTCATTGATGTACTTGTTCTTTAAACGAACCCTTGGTACACAACCATCCCCAAAATGTGGAGTGTTCCCTTCAAGATGAGCTCGAATCAACTCCCTTTTGGTGTGGACTGATTTGAGTTGACATTGTTCCGTGAATGGATACCAACGGGGTTTAACTCTTGGAGGCTTGCAAAGCCTATAATTGATTTTGGAATGGAACGCACTAAGAACAGCTCAACTTCCCTTTGCCTGATCTGTATAAAAGAAGAAACACTAAACAAAGCAAAGGTAAGTTCGTTAGGAAAATAATAGGCCTTCACCGGGTTGTTCAAGATCAGCCCACTTTCTCTCTTTTCCTCCTTTTTACCACCCATCTCATCAGATTTTTCCATCTCCTTTTCTAGTTCAACAGCTGACCCTTTCATCTCGTTGCTTTCAACTCCCTCGGGTTTTACCTCTTCAGGCACAATTCCCTCATCTAGCCTTTTCTCCATTCTATAACGCTCAAGCTCATTTTCATGTATGCTAGATCAATACAAAGCTGGTCATAAGTAAGTGATACAAGTACAAAACGACGACTATTAAATAAGAAGGCATACTTATTAGTATGTCCGTCATATTTAACTTCTCGCCTCGACATCCATGCTTTGCCCAACAACACAGGTGTCACTTGAATTGGGACTACATCACACAACACCTCGTCCACATATTTGCCGATTTGAATAGGTACAAGTGTGTGCTTAGTAACCCAAACAACACCACGAGTACTCATCAACTGGTACAGTTGAAGATGATCAATGTAGGAGTGGGTAGTGTTCCTAAAATGTAGGAGAGTAGCCAAGTGAAAACAAAGGAGTTATCCAAGTGCTTTACTTAGTTTCCTAAATGAATTTGGAAATCAAGTAAACAACTTGGATGAAGCAAGCAATACTCGGACAGATTTGAAACAAAGAAACCCTAGTGCAAATGAAACCCTAGCCGCCGCCCCACTTGTTTTCTTGTTGCTCAAGTGATGACTAACGACCAAGACAGATTTGGGAACACAACCTTTCGGCAAATTTTGGACAGAAATTATCGACAAACTAGACACAAACACAAAAGGGATAACACACCAACAGATTTTGTGTTCGGATAAACAGTAACGTGAACAGTGTCGGTGAAGAGTGACGGTGAACAGTGTCATTTTTTTCTTCTTTTTTTTTTTAACAAGGCAGCGGACAAAACACAAAAACCCTTCGATGCAACTACGAAAAACAAGGATATAACGAAAGATACCTTCACCTAAGCTCTGAAGCCAACTGATACGGTCCTCGATCAACTCGTTTCGAGACACGTAACACGCTTGTCCAAGGATCTAGTGGGGTTGTCCAACGCTTCGATTGTGGAACCTAAAACCAAAACGGACGACACGAATTGATTGAAGGTGGTAGAACGGCGACTCCAATTGAGGTGAATACTATAGTGGATAGGTCGGTAGAACAATCAAGGACAATACGCAAGATTGCTCAAGAACCCTTGCCAAGCAAGTTAAGGTTCGAATGCTCTCAATAAGTCGAAGAGAAACAAATCAGAATTTTATTATCAAAATTGTGCACCCGTTAATCATACAAAGTGAGCCTTTATATATAGGCTAAGGGGCAAATAAAACCCTAAAAAACTAGACAAGGAAGGTCGGCCACTCCTTGGACAAGGTGGGCCGGGCCATGACTCAAATAAACTAATCTAATCCAACTCTAAGCAATTGAACCTAACAGTAAGGCCTAGGGCTTAGTCGACCAAACCTTCATGGGCTCTCTTCGTCGGCTTGGATCATCATGTAGACAACTTGATTATCACCTTCCAAGCCTTCAATATCCCGATGGACTCCTTGTTGGTCTTGAACATTTCACACAAGAGCTTGAAGGGACTCCTTGAAGCGCTTGGCCCGTGCACGTGTGACTCTGGGCCCAATGGAACTCGAACTGGATCATTACTTGGGCTAAGGTCCGTGCACACATCAGTCCCCTCCACTTGAGAAGGATTTGTCCTCAAATCTGGATAGAAATGGATGATACTACAAGCGTTGGTAGTATGAAGCCCAAATCTAATGCCACCACATATTGGCCCTCATACTATGATTCGGTGCTCATGTCTCTTGGTTAGTTTGAAAATGCTCACAACCAGCCAAGAAAAACTCATGGCTTTACTCGAATGGCTCCTCTTGTTTGTATAATTCCCCTCCTCTTGAAAGCAATTTGCCCACAAATTGAAGCACGAATGGTGACAAGACGAGTTACATGCCTTTGACTCAATCTTGTTACGATTGCTACAGATGTCATCCGATGCAAAACCCACGTGCTAAGTTGGAAAATAACCCTTGTCGAACCTTGAATCTCACAAACTATCTTCAATGTGTGCTCAACTTGATCGTTTGTGGTCACGAGGTAAGGGTCCTCAAAGTGGTGTGAAGTGTATCCCATGAAATCGAACTCCGGCCAGAACACACTTGCAAGGTCCCATGGCGGATTTGGTGATATTGGAGCTTCATGTGTACTAAGAGCAAGACGAAAATCACAATGGTCATTGATGTACTTGTTCTTTAAACGAACCCTTGGTACACAACCATCCCCAAAATGTGGAGTGTTCCCTTCAAGATGAGCTCGAATCAACTCCCTTTTGGTGTGGACTGATTTGAGTTGACATTGTTCCGTGAATGGATACCAACGGGGTTTAACTCTTGGAGGCTTGCAAAGCCTATAATTGATTTTGGAATGGAACGCACTAAGAACAGCTCAACTTCCCTTTGCCTGATCTGTATAAAAGAAGAAACACTAAACAAAGCAAAGGTAAGTTCGTTAGGAAAATAATAGGCCTTCACCGGGTTGTTCAAGATCAGCCCACTTTCTCTCTTTTCCTCCATTTTACCACCCATCTCATCAGATTTTTCCATCTCTTTTTCTAGTTCAACAGCTGATCCTTTCATCTCGTTGCTTTCAACTCCCTCGGGTTAACCTCTTCAGGCACAATTCCCTCATCTAGCCTTTTCTCCATTCTATAACGCTCAAGCTCATTTTCATGTATGCTAGATCAATACAAAGCTGGTCATAAGTAAGTGATACAAGTACAAAACGACGACTATTAAATAAGAAGGCATACTTATTAGTATGTCCGTCATATTTAACTTCTCGCCTCGACATCCATGCTTTGCCCAACAACACAGGTGTCACTTGAATTGGGACTACATCACACAACACCTCGTCCACATATTTGCCGATTTGAATAGGTACAAGTGTGTGCTTAGTAACCCAAACAACACCACGAGTACTCATCAACTGGTACAGTTGAAGATGATCAATGGTTGGAAGATTTAATTTCTCAACCATGATAGCACTTGCAAGGATGACTTCACAACTCCCATCAATGGGCAAGCTACAAATTTTATCTTTGACACCGCAACGAGTATAAAACCAACCAAGCAACTGAGATTTGATGAGGTCCAATTGCTCATCTACACCGCGTAATGCCACTTCTTTGACTCCCTTAGGATCAGGAAGACAATGTTGTGGGCTAGCTTTTATGCGTCTTGTATTCGCCATGACGTATGAGGGAACCTGCAAAAAGTTAGCAACGAAGCCGAAGATGTTGCCTTTCACGCTCCCTCACGTGTATCCACTCGCACTCGTGTATATGGATGTCACTCTAATTGACTTACCAAATGCTTTTACCTGTAGTTGAGAAAGGCCGCTCAAGTCCAATAATTGTCACCACTTTTGCCATAAGAGTAACCAAGAAGGTAAGACACAAATGTGGGTGCAAAATGAAGTGGGAATGGACGAATTTGGAAGGCCAATAGTGGCGGACAGAAATGGAAGTGCACCAATGGGAACATAAAAGATAGAAACCCTAGCTTCCAAAAATGTAGGAGTAGGTCTACAGGGTTCATAACTACTCCTCTTACTACAGGACGCTTACCTAGCCAACGCTTAGATCCGGCTCTACCCAAACTTTTCTGGTTCACCCCAACATTCCCTACTTGTCCGACTGTTGCTGAGCAGTTTTTGGATATCAAACGGACCTCCCCAGAAGGTAGTGTTCCTAAATTGTAGGAGAGAATGTAGGAGAGTAGCCAAGTGAAAACAAAGGAGTTATCCGAGTGCTTTACTTAGTTTCCTAAATGAATTTGGAAATCAAGTAAACAACTTGGATGAAGCAAGCAATACTCGGACAGATTTGAAACAAAGAAACCCTAGTGCAAATGAGACCGTAGCCGCCGCCCCACTTGTTTTCTTGTTGCTCAAGTGATGACTAACGACCAAGACAGATTTGGGAACACAACCTTTCGGCAAATTTTGGACAGAAATTATCGACAAACTAGACACAAACACAAAAGGGATAACACACCAACAGATTTTGTGTTCGGATAAACAGTAACGTGAACAGTGTCGGTGAAGAGTGACGGTGAACAGTGTCATTTTTTTCTTCTTTTTTTTTTTTAACAAGGCAGCGGACAAAACACAAAAACCCTTCGACGCAACTACGAAAAACAAGGATATAACGAAAGATACCTTCACCTAAGCTCTGAAGCCAACTGATACGGTCCTCGATCAACTCGTTTCGAGACACGTAACACGCTTGTCCAAGGATCGAGTGAGGTTGTCCAACGCTTGGATTGCGGAACCTAAAACCAAAACGGACGACACGAATTGATTGAAGGTGGTAGAACGGCGACTCCAATTGAGGTGAATACTCTAGTGGATAGGTCGGTAGAACAATCAAGGACAATACGCAAGATTGCTCAAGAACCCTTGCCAAGCAAGTTAAGGTTCGAATGCTCTCAATAAGTCGAAGAGAAACAAATCAGAATTTTATTATCAAAATTGTGCACCCGTTAATCATACAAAGTGAGCCTTTATATAGGCTAAGGGGCTAATAAAACCCTAAGAAACTAGACAAGGAAGGTCGGCCACTCCTTGGACAAGGTAGGCCGGGCCATGACTCAAATAAACTAATCTAATCCAACTCTAAGCAATTGAACCTAACAGTAAGGCCTAGGGCTTAGTCGACCAAACCTTCATGGGCTCTCTTCGTCGGCCTGGATCATCATGTAGACAACTTGATTATCACCTTCCAAGCCTTCAATATCCCGATGGACTCCTTGTTGGTCTTGAACATTTCACACAAGAGCTTGAAGGGACTCCTTGAAGCGCTTGGCCCGTGCACGTGTGACTGGGCCCAATGGAACTCGAACTGGATCATTACTTGGGCTAAGGTCCGTGCACACATCAGTCCCCTCCACTTGAGAAGGATTTGTCCTCAAATCTGGATAGAAATGGATGATACTACAAGCGTTGGTAGTATGAAGCCCAAATCTAATGCCACCACATATTGGCCCTCATACTATGATTCGGTGCTCATGTCTCTTGGTTAGTTTGAAAATGCTCACAACCAGCCAAGAAAAACTCATGGCTTTACTCGAATGGCTCCTCTTGTTTGTATAATTCCCCTCCTCTTGAAAGCAATTTGCCCACAAATTGAAGCACGAATGGTGACAAGACGAGTTACATGCCTTTGACTCAATCTTGTTACGATTGCTACAGATGTCATCCGATGCAAAACCCACGTGCTAAGTTGGAAAATAACCCTTGTCGAACCTTGAATCTCACAAACTATCTTCAATGTGTGCTCAACTTGATCGTTTGTGGTCACGAGGTAAGGGTCCTCAAAGTGGTGTGAAGTGTATCCCATGAAATCGAACTCCGGCCAGAACACACTTGCAAGGTCCCATGGCGGATTTGGTGATATTGGAGCTTCATGTGTACTAAGAGCAAGACGAAAATCACAATGGTCATTGATGTACTTGTTCTTTAAACGAACCCTTGGTACACAACCATCCCCAAAATGTGGAGTGTTCCCTTCAAGATGAGCTCGAATCAACTCCCTTTTGGTGTGGACTGATTTGAGTTGACATTGTTCCGTGAATGGATACCAACGGGGTTTAACTCTTGGAGGCTTGCAAAGCCTATAATTGATTTTGGAATGGAACGCACTAAGAACAGCTCAACTTCCCTTTGCCTGATCTGTATAAAAGAAGAAACACTAAACAAAGCAAAGGTAAGTTCGTTAGGAAAATAATAGGCCTTCACCGGGTTGTTCAAGATCAGCCCACTTTCTCTCTTTTCCTCCTTTTTACCACCCATCTCATCAGATTTTTCCATCTCCTTTTCTAGTTCAACAGCTGACCCTTTCATCTCGTTGCTTTCAACTCCCTCGGGTTTTACCTCTTCAGGCACAATTCCCTCATCTAGCCTTTTCTCCATTCTATAACGCTCAAGCTCATTTTCATGTATGCTAGATCAATACAAAGCTGGTCATAAGTAAGTGATACAAGTACAAAACGACGACTATTAAATAAGAAGGCATACTTATTAGTATGTCCGTCATATTTAACTTCTCGCCTCGACATCCATGCTTTGCCCAACAACACAGGTGTCACTTGAATTGGGACTACATCACACAACACCTCGTCCACATATTTGCCGATTTGAATAGGTACAAGTGTGTGCTTAGTAACCCAAACAACACCACGAGTACTCATCAACTGGTACAGTTGAAGATGATCAATGTAGGAGTGGGTAGTGTTCCTAAAATGTAGGAGAGTAGCCAAGTGAAAACAAAGGAGTTATCCAAGTGCTTTACTTAGTTTCCTAAATGAATTTGGAAATCAAGTAAACAACTTGGATGAAGCAAGCAATACTCGGACAGATTTGAAACAAAGAAACCCTAGTGCAAATGAAACCCTAGCCGCCGCCCCACTTGTTTTCTTGTTGCTCAAGTGATGACTAACGACCAAGACAGATTTGGGAACACAACCTTTCGGCAAATTTTGGACAGAAATTATCGACAAACTAGACACAAACACAAAAGGGATAACACACCAACAGATTTTGTGTTCGGATAAACAGTAACGTGAACAGTGTCGGTGAAGAGTGACGGTGAACAGTGTCATTTTTTTCTTCTTTTTTTTTTTAACAAGGCAGCGGACAAAACACAAAAACCCTTCGATGCAACTACGAAAAACAAGGATATAACGAAAGATACCTTCACCTAAGCTCTGAAGCCAACTGATACGGTCCTCGATCAACTCGTTTCGAGACACGTAACACGCTTGTCCAAGGATCTAGTGGGGTTGTCCAACGCTTCGATTGTGGAACCTAAAACCAAAACGGACGACACGAATTGATTGAAGGTGGTAGAACGGCGACTCCAATTGAGGTGAATACTATAGTGGATAGGTCGGTAGAACAATCAAGGACAATACGCAAGATTGCTCAAGAACCCTTGCCAAGCAAGTTAAGGTTCGAATGCTCTCAATAAGTCGAAGAGAAACAAATCAGAATTTTATTATCAAAATTGTGCACCCGTTAATCATACAAAGTGAGCCTTTATATATAGGCTAAGGGGCAAATAAAACCCTAAAAAACTAGACAAGGAAGGTCGGCCACTCCTTGGACAAGGTGGGCCGGGCCATGACTCAAATAAACTAATCTAATCCAACTCTAAGCAATTGAACCTAACAGTAAGGCCTAGGGCTTAGTCGACCAAACCTTCATGGGCTCTCTTCGTCGGCTTGGATCATCATGTAGACAACTTGATTATCACCTTCCAAGCCTTCAATATCCCGATGGACTCCTTGTTGGTCTTGAACATTTCACACAAGAGCTTGAAGGGACTCCTTGAAGCGCTTGGCCCGTGCACGTGTGACTCTGGGCCCAATGGAACTCGAACTGGATCATTACTTGGGCTAAGGTCCGTGCACACATCAGTCCCCTCCACTTGAGAAGGATTTGTCCTCAAATCTGGATAGAAATGGATGATACTACAAGCGTTGGTAGTATGAAGCCCAAATCTAATGCCACCACATATTGGCCCTCATACTATGATTCGGTGCTCATGTCTCTTGGTTAGTTTGAAAATGCTCACAACCAGCCAAGAAAAACTCATGGCTTTACTCGAATGGCTCCTCTTGTTTGTATAATTCCCCTCCTCTTGAAAGCAATTTGCCCACAAATTGAAGCACGAATGGTGACAAGACGAGTTACATGCCTTTGACTCAATCTTGTTACGATTGCTACAGATGTCATCCGATGCAAAACCCACGTGCTAAGTTGGAAAATAACCCTTGTCGAACCTTGAATCTCACAAACTATCTTCAATGTGTGCTCAACTTGATCGTTTGTGGTCACGAGGTAAGGGTCCTCAAAGTGGTGTGAAGTGTATCCCATGAAATCGAACTCCGGCCAGAACACACTTGCAAGGTCCCATGGCGGATTTGGTGATATTGGAGCTTCATGTGTACTAAGAGCAAGACGAAAATCACAATGGTCATTGATGTACTTGTTCTTTAAACGAACCCTTGGTACACAACCATCCCCAAAATGTGGAGTGTTCCCTTCAAGATGAGCTCGAATCAACTCCCTTTTGGTGTGGACTGATTTGAGTTGACATTGTTCCGTGAATGGATACCAACGGGGTTTAACTCTTGGAGGCTTGCAAAGCCTATAATTGATTTTGGAATGGAACGCACTAAGAACAGCTCAACTTCCCTTTGCCTGATCTGTATAAAAGAAGAAACACTAAACAAAGCAAAGGTAAGTTCGTTAGGAAAATAATAGGCCTTCACCGGGTTGTTCAAGATCAGCCCACTTTCTCTCTTTTCCTCCATTTTACCACCCATCTCATCAGATTTTTCCATCTCTTTTTCTAGTTCAACAGCTGATCCTTTCATCTCGTTGCTTTCAACTCCCTCGGGTTAACCTCTTCAGGCACAATTCCCTCATCTAGCCTTTTCTCCATTCTATAACGCTCAAGCTCATTTTCATGTATGCTAGATCAATACAAAGCTGGTCATAAGTAAGTGATACAAGTACAAAACGACGACTACTAAATAAGAAGGCATACTTATTAGTATGTCCGTCATATTTAACTTCTCGCCTCGACATCCATGCTTTGCCCAACAACACAGGTGTCACTTGAATTGGGACTACATCACACAACACCTCGTCCACATATTTGCCGATTTGAATAGGTACAAGTGTGTGCTTAGTAACCCAAACAACACCACGAGTACTCATCAACTGGTACAGTTGAAGATGATCAATGGTTGGAAGATTTAATTTCTCAACCATGATAGCACTTGCAAGGATGACTTCACAACTCCCATCAATGGGCAAGCTACAAATTTTATCTTTGACACCGCAACGAGTATAAAACCAACCAAGCAACTGAGATTTGATGAGGTCCAATTGCTCATCTACACCGCGTAATGCCACTTCTTTGACTCCCTTAGGATCAGGAAGACAATGTTGTGGGCTAGCTTTTATGCGTCTTGTATTCGCCATGACGTATGAGGGAACCTGCAAAAAGTTAGCAACGAAGCCGAAGATGTTGCCTTTCACGCTCCCTCACGTGTATCCACTCGCACTCGTGTATATGGATGTCACTCTAATTGACTTACCAAATGCTTTTACCTGTAGTTGAGAAAGGCCGCTCAAGTCCAATAATTGTCACCACTTTTGCCATAAGAGTAACCAAGAAGGTAAGACACAAATGTGGGTGCAAAATGAAGTGGGAATGGACGAATTTGGAAGGCCAATAGTGGCGGACAGAAATGGAAGTGCACCAATGGGAACATAAAAGATAGAAACCCTAGCTTCCAAAAAGGTAGGAGTAGGTCTACAGGGTTCATAACTACTCCTCTTACTACAGGACGCTTACCTAGCCAACGCTTAGATCCGGCTCTACCCAAACTTTTCTGGTTCACCCCAACATTCCCTACTTGTCCGACTGTTGCTGAGCAGTTTTTGGATATCAAACGGACCTCCCCAGAAGGTAGTGTTCCTAAATTGTAGGAGAGAATGTAGGAGAGTAGCCAAGTGAAAACAAAGGAGTTATCCGAGTGCTTTACTTAGTTTCCTAAATGAATTTGGAAATCAAGTAAACAACTTGGATGAAGCAAGCAATACTCGGACAGATTTGAAACAAAGAAACCCTAGTGCAAATGAGACCGTAGCCGCCGCCCCACTTGTTTTCTTGTTGCTCAAGTGATGACTAACGACCAAGACAGATTTGGGAACACAACCTTTCGGCAAATTTTGGACAGAAATTATCGACAAACTAGACACAAACACAAAAGGGATAACACACCAACAGGTTTTGTGTTCGGATAAACAGTAACGTGAACAGTGTCGGTGAAGAGTGACGGTGAACAGTGTCATTTTTTTCTTCTTTTTTTTTTTTAACAAGGCAGCGGACAAAACACAAAAACCCTTCGACGCAACTACGAAAAACAAGGATATAACGAAAGATACCTTCACCTAAGCTCTGAAGCCAACTGATACGGTCCTCGATCAACTCGTTTCGAGACACGTAACACGCTTGTCCAAGGATCGAGTGAGGTTGTCCAACGCTTGGATTGCGGAACCTAAAACCAAAACGGACGACACGAATTGATTGAAGGTGGTAGAACGGCGACTCCAATTGAGGTGAATACTCTAGTGGATAGGTCGGTAGAACAATCAAGGACAATACGCAAGATTGCTCAAGAACCCTTGCCAAGCAAGTTAAGGTTCGAATGCTCTCAATAAGTCGAAGAGAAACAAATCAGAATTTTATTATCAAAATTGTGCACCCGTTAATCATACAAAGTGAGCCTTTATATAGGCTAAGGGGCTAATAAAACCCTAAGAAACTAGACAAGGAAGGTCGGCCACTCCTTGGACAAGGTAGGCCGGGCCATGACTCAAATAAACTAATCTAATCCAACTCTAAGCAATTGAACCTAACAGTAAGGCCTAGGGCTTAGTCGACCAAACCTTCATGGGCTCTCTTCGTCGGCCTGGATCATCATGTAGACAACTTGATTATCACCTTCCAAGCCTTCAATATCCCGATGGACTCCTTGTTGGTCTTGAACATTTCACACAAGAGCTTGAAGGGACTCCTTGAAGCGCTTGGCCCGTGCACGTGTGACTGGGCCCAATGGAACTCGAACTGGATCATTACTTGGGCTAAGGTCCGTGCACACATCAGTCCCCTCCACTTGAGAAGGATTTGTCCTCAAATCTGGATAGAAATGGATGATACTACAAGCGTTGGTAGTATGAAGCCCAAATCTAATGCCACCACATATTGGCCCTCATACTATGATTCGGTGCTCATGTCTCTTGGTTAGTTTGAAAATGCTCACAACCAGCCAAGAAAAACTCATGGCTTTACTCGAATGGCTCCTCTTGTTTGTATAATTCCCCTCCTCTTGAAAGCAATTTGCCCACAAATTGAAGCACGAATGGTGACAAGACGAGTTACATGCCTTTGACTCAATCTTGTTACGATTGCTACAGATGTCATCCGATGCAAAACCCACGTGCTAAGTTGGAAAATAACCCTTGTCGAACCTTGAATCTCACAAACTATCTTCAATGTGTGCTCAACTTGATCGTTTGTGGTCACGAGGTAAGGGTCCTCAAAGTGGTGTGAAGTGTATCCCATGAAATCGAACTCCGGCCAGAACACACTTGCAAGGTCCCATGGCGGATTTGGTGATATTGGAGCTTCATGTGTACTAAGAGCAAGACGAAAATCACAATGGTCATTGATGTACTTGTTCTTTAAACGAACCCTTGGTACACAACCATCCCCAAAATGTGGAGTGTTCCCTTCAAGATGAGCTCGAATCAACTCCCTTTTGGTGTGGACTGATTTGAGTTGACATTGTTCCGTGAATGGATACCAACGGGGTTTAACTCTTGGAGGCTTGCAAAGCCTATAATTGATTTTGGAATGGAACGCACTAAGAACAGCTCAACTTCCCTTTGCCTGATCTGTATAAAAGAAGAAACACTAAACAAAGCAAAGGTAAGTTCGTTAGGAAAATAATAGGCCTTCACCGGGTTGTTCAAGATCAGCCCACTTTCTCTCTTTTCCTCCATTTTACCACCCATCTCATCAGATTTTTCCATCTCTTTTTCTAGTTCAACAGCTGATCCTTTCATCTCGTTGCTTTCAACTCCCTCGGGTTAACCTCTTCAGGCACAATTCCCTCATCTAGCCTTTTCTCCATTCTATAACGCTCAAGCTCATTTTCATGTATGCTAGATCAATACAAAGCTGGTCATAAGTAAGTGATACAAGTACAAAACGACGACTACTAAATAAGAAGGCATACTTATTAGTATGTCCGTCATATTTAACTTCTCGCCTCGACATCCATGCTTTGCCCAACAACACAGGTGTCACTTGAATTGGGACTACATCACACAACACCTCGTCCACATATTTGCCGATTTGAATAGGTACAAGTGTGTGCTTAGTAACCCAAACAACACCACGAGTACTCATCAACTGGTACAGTTGAAGATGATCAATGGTTGGAAGATTTAATTTCTCAACCATGATAGCACTTGCAAGGATGACTTCACAACTCCCATCAATGGGCAAGCTACAAATTTTATCTTTGACACCGCAACGAGTATAAAACCAACCAAGCAACTGAGATTTGATGAGGTCCAATTGCTCATCTACACCGCGTAATGCCACTTCTTTGACTCCCTTAGGATCAGGAAGACAATGTTGTGGGCTAGCTTTTATGCGTCTTGTATTCGCCATGACGTATGAGGGAACCTGCAAAAAGTTAGCAACGAAGCCGAAGATGTTGCCTTTCACGCTCCCTCACGTGTATCCACTCGCACTCGTGTATATGGATGTCACTCTAATTGACTTACCAAATGCTTTTACCTGTAGTTGAGAAAGGCCGCTCAAGTCCAATAATTGTCACCACTTTTGCCATAAGAGTAACCAAGAAGGTAAGACACAAATGTGGGTGCAAAATGAAGTGGGAATGGACGAATTTGGAAGGCCAATAGTGGCGGACAGAAATGGAAGTGCACCAATGGGAACATAAAAGATAGAAACCCTAGCTTCCAAAAATGTAGGAGTAGGTCTACAGGGTTCATAACTACTCCTCTTACTACAGGACGCTTACCTAGCCAACGCTTAGATCCGGCTCTACCCAAACTTTTCTGGTTCACCCCAACATTCCCTACTTGTCCGACTGTTGCTGAGCAGTTTTTGGATATCAAACGGACCTCCCCAGAAGGTAGTGTTCCTAAATTGTAGGAGAGAATGTAGGAGAGTAGCCAAGTGAAAACAAAGGAGTTATCCGAGTGCTTTACTTAGTTTCCTAAATGAATTTGGAAATCAAGTAAACAACTTGGATGAAGCAAGCAATACTCGGACAGATTTGAAACAAAGAAACCCTAGTGCAAATGAGACCGTAGCCGCCGCCCCACTTGTTTTCTTGTTGCTCAAGTGATGACTAACGACCAAGACAGATTTGGGAACACAACCTTTCGGCAAATTTTGGACAGAAATTATCGACAAACTAGACACAAACACAAAAGGGATAACACACCAACAGGTTTTGTGTTCGGATAAACAGTAACGTGAACAGTGTCGGTGAAGAGTGACGGTGAACAGTGTCATTTTTTTCTTCTTTTTTTTTTTTAACAAGGCAGCGGACAAAACACAAAAACCCTTCGACGCAACTACGAAAAACAAGGATATAACGAAAGATACCTTCACCTAAGCTCTGAAGCCAACTGATACGGTCCTCGATCAACTCGTTTCGAGACACGTAACACGCTTGTCCAAGGATCGAGTGAGGTTGTCCAACGCTTGGATTGCGGAACCTAAAACCAAAACGGACGACACGAATTGATTGAAGGTGGTAGAACGGCGACTCCAATTGAGGTGAATACTCTAGTGGATAGGTCGGTAGAACAATCAAGGACAATACGCAAGATTGCTCAAGAACCCTTGCCAAGCAAGTTAAGGTTCGAATGCTCTCAATAAGTCGAAGAGAAACAAATCAGAATTTTATTATCAAAATTGTGCACCCGTTAATCATACAAAGTGAGCCTTTATATAGGCTAAGGGGCTAATAAAACCCTAAGAAACTAGACAAGGAAGGTCGGCCACTCCTTGGACAAGGTAGGCCGGGCCATGACTCAAATAAACTAATCTAATCCAACTCTAAGCAATTGAACCTAACAGTAAGGCCTAGGGCTTAGTCGACCAAACCTTCATGGGCTCTCTTCGTCGGCCTGGATCATCATGTAGACAACTTGATTATCACCTTCCAAGCCTTCAATATCCCGATGGACTCCTTGTTGGTCTTGAACATTTCACACAAGAGCTTGAAGGGACTCCTTGAAGCGCTTGGCCCGTGCACGTGTGACTGGGCCCAATGGAACTCGAACTGGATCATTACTTGGGCTAAGGTCCGTGCACACATCAGTCCCCTCCACTTGAGAAGGATTTGTCCTCAAATCTGGATAGAAATGGATGATACTACAAGCGTTGGTAGTATGAAGCCCAAATCTAATGCCACCACATATTGGCCCTCATACTATGATTCGGTGCTCATGTCTCTTGGTTAGTTTGAAAATGCTCACAACCAGCCAAGAAAAACTCATGGCTTTACTCGAATGGCTCCTCTTGTTTGTATAATTCCCCTCCTCTTGAAAGCAATTTGCCCACAAATTGAAGCACGAATGGTGACAAGACGAGTTACATGCCTTTGACTCAATCTTGTTACGATTGCTACAGATGTCATCCGATGCAAAACCCACGTGCTAAGTTGGAAAATAACCCTTGTCGAACCTTGAATCTCACAAACTATCTTCAATGTGTGCTCAACTTGATCGTTTGTGGTCACGAGGTAAGGGTCCTCAAAGTGGTGTGAAGTGTATCCCATGAAATCGAACTCCGGCCAGAACACACTTGCAAGGTCCCATGGCGGATTTGGTGATATTGGAGCTTCATGTGTACTAAGAGCAAGACGAAAATCACAATGGTCATTGATGTACTTGTTCTTTAAACGAACCCTTGGTACACAACCATCCCCAAAATGTGGAGTGTTCCCTTCAAGATGAGCTCGAATCAACTCCCTTTTGGTGTGGACTGATTTGAGTTGACATTGTTCCGTGAATGGATACCAACGGGGTTTAACTCTTGGAGGCTTGCAAAGCCTATAATTGATTTTGGAATGGAACGCACTAAGAACAGCTCAACTTCCCTTTGCCTGATCTGTATAAAAGAAGAAACACTAAACAAAGCAAAGGTAAGTTCGTTAGGAAAATAATAGGCCTTCACCGGGTTGTTCAAGATCAGCCCACTTTCTCTCTTTTCCTCCATTTTACCACCCATCTCATCAGATTTTTCCATCTCTTTTTCTAGTTCAACAGCTGATCCTTTCATCTCGTTGCTTTCAACTCCCTCGGGTTAACCTCTTCAGGCACAATTCCCTCATCTAGCCTTTTCTCCATTCTATAACGCTCAAGCTCATTTTCATGTATGCTAGATCAATACAAAGCTGGTCATAAGTAAGTGATACAAGTACAAAACGACGACTATTAAATAAGAAGGCATACTTATTAGTATGTCCGTCATATTTAACTTCTCGCCTCGACATCCATGCTTTGCCCAACAACACAGGTGTCACTTGAATTGGGACTACATCACACAACACCTCGTCCACATATTTGCCGATTTGAATAGGTACAAGTGTGTGCTTAGTAACCCAAACAACACCACGAGTACTCATCAACTGGTACAGTTGAAGATGATCAATGGTTGGAAGATTTAATTTCTCAACCATGATAGCACTTGCAAGGATGACTTCACAACTCCCATCAATGGGCAAGCTACAAATTTTATCTTTGACACCGCAACGAGTATAAAACCAACCAAGCAACTGAGATTTGATGAGGTCCAATTGCTCATCTACACCGCGTAATGCCACTTCTTTGACTCCCTTAGGATCAGGAAGACAATGTTGTGGGCTAGCTTTTATGCGTCTTGTATTCGCCATGACGTATGAGGGAACCTGCAAAAAGTTAGCAACGAAGCCGAAGATGTTGCCTTTCACGCTCCCTCACGTGTATCCACTCGCACTCGTGTATATGGATGTCACTCTAATTGACTTACCAAATGCTTTTACCTGTAGTTGAGAAAGGCCGCTCAAGTCCAATAATTGTCACCACTTTTGCCATAAGAGTAACCAAGAAGGTAAGACACAAATGTGGGTGCAAAATGAAGTGGGAATGGACGAATTTGGAAGGCCAATAGTGGCGGACAGAAATGGAAGTGCACCAATGGGAACATAAAAGATAGAAACCCTAGCTTCCAAAAATGTAGGAGTAGGTCTACAGGGTTCATAACTACTCCTCTTACTACAGGACGCTTACCTAGCCAACGCTTAGATCCGGCTCTACCCAAACTTTTCTGGTTCACCCCAACATTCCCTACTTGTCCGACTGTTGCTGAGCAGTTTTTGGATATCAAACGGACCTCCCCAGAAGGTAGTGTTCCTAAATTGTAGGAGAGAATGTAGGAGAGTAGCCAAGTGAAAACAAAGGAGTTATCCGAGTGCTTTACTTAGTTTCCTAAATGAATTTGGAAATCAAGTAAACAACTTGGATGAAGCAAGCAATACTCGGACAGATTTGAAACAAAGAAACCCTAGTGCAAATGAGACCGTAGCCGCCGCCCCACTTGTTTTCTTGTTGCTCAAGTGATGACTAACGACCAAGACAGATTTGGGAACACAACCTTTCGGCAAATTTTGGACAGAAATTATCGACAAACTAGACACAAACACAAAAGGGATAACACACCAACAGGTTTTGTGTTCGGATAAACAGTAACGTGAACAGTGTCGGTGAAGAGTGACGGTGAACAGTGTCATTTTTTTCTTCTTTTTTTTTTTTAACAAGGCAGCGGACAAAACACAAAAACCCTTCGACGCAACTACGAAAAACAAGGATATAACGAAAGATACCTTCACCTAAGCTCTGAAGCCAACTGATACGGTCCTCGATCAACTCGTTTCGAGACACGTAACACGCTTGTCCAAGGATCGAGTGAGGTTGTCCAACGCTTGGATTGCGGAACCTAAAACCAAAACGGACGACACGAATTGATTGAAGGTGGTAGAACGGCGACTCCAATTGAGGTGAATACTCTAGTGGATAGGTCGGTAGAACAATCAAGGACAATACGCAAGATTGCTCAAGAACCCTTGCCAAGCAAGTTAAGGTTCGAATGCTCTCAATAAGTCGAAGAGAAACAAATCAGAATTTTATTATCAAAATTGTGCACCCGTTAATCATACAAAGTGAGCCTTTATATAGGCTAAGGGGCTAATAAAACCCTAAGAAACTAGACAAGGAAGGTCGGCCACTCGTTGGACAAGGTAGGCCGGGCCATGACTCAAATAAACTAATCTAATCCAACTCTAAGCAATTGAACCTAACAGTAAGGCCTAGGGCTTAGTCGACCAAACCTTCATGGGCTCTCTTCGTCGGCCTGGATCATCATGTAGACAACTTGATTATCACCTTCCAAGCCTTCAATATCCCGATGGACTCCTTGTTGGTCTTGAACATTTCACACAAGAGCTTGAAGGGACTCCTTGAAGCGCTTGGCCCGTGCACGTGTGACTGGGCCCAATGGAACTCGAACTGGATCATTACTTGGGCTAAGGTCCGTGCACACATCAGTCCCCTCCACTTGAGAAGGATTTGTCCTCAAATCTGGATAGAAATGGATGATACTACAAGCGTTGGTAGTATGAAGCCCAAATCTAATGCCACCACATATTGGCCCTCATACTATGATTCGGTGCTCATGTCTCTTGGTTAGTTTGAAAATGCTCACAACCAGCCAAGAAAAACTCATGGCTTTACTCCAATGGCTCCTCTTGTTTGTATAATTCCCCTCCTCTTGAAAGCAATTTGCCCACAAATTGAAGCACGAATGGTGACAAGACGAGTTACATGCCTTTGACTCAATCTTGTTACGATTGCTACAGATGTCATCCGATGCAAAACCCACGTGCTAAGTTGGAAAATAACCCTTGTCGAACCTTGAATCTCACAAACTATCTTCAATGTGTGCTCAACTTGATCGTTTGTGGTCACGAGGTAAGGGTCCTCAAAGTGGTGTGAAGTGTATCCCATGAAATCGAACTCCGGCCAGAACACACTTGCAAGGTCCCATGGCGGATTTGGTGATATTGGAGCTTCATGTGTACTAAGAGCAAGACGAAAATCACAATGGTCATTGATGTACTTGTTCTTTAAACGAACCCTTGGTACACAACCATCCCCAAAATGTGGAGTGTTCCCTTCAAGATGAGCTCGAATCAACTCCCTTTTGGTGTGGACTGATTTGAGTTGACATTGTTCCGTGAATGGATACCAACGGGGTTTAACTCTTGGAGGCTTGCAAAGCCTATAATTGATTTTGGAATGGAACGCACTAAGAACAGCTCAACTTCCCTTTGCCTGATCTGTATAAAAGAAGAAACACTAAACAAAGCAAAGGTAAGTTCGTTAGGAAAATAATAGGCCTTCACCGGGTTGTTCAAGATCAGCCCACTTTCTCTCTTTTCCTCCTTTTTACCACCCATCTCATCAGATTTTTCCATCTCCTTTTCTAGTTCAACAGCTGACCCTTTCATCTCGTTGCTTTCAACTCCCTCGGGTTTTACCTCTTCAGGCACAATTCCCTCATCTAGCCTTTTCTCCATTCTATAACGCTCAAGCTCATTTTCATGTATGCTAGATCAATACAAAGCTGGTCATAAGTAAGTGATACAAGTACAAAACGACGACTATTAAATAAGAAGGCATACTTATTAGTATGTCCGTCATATTTAACTTCTCGCCTCGACATCCATGCTTTGCCCAACAACACAGGTGTCACTTGAATTGGGACTACATCACACAACACCTCGTCCACATATTTGCCGATTTGAATAGGTACAAGTGTGTGCTTAGTAACCCAAACAACACCACGAGTACTCATCAACTGGTACAGTTGAAGATGATCAATGGTTGGAAGATTTAATTTCTCAACCATGATAGCACTTGCAAGGATGACTTCACAACTCCCATCAATGGGCAAGCTACAAATTTTATCTTTGACACCGCAACGAGTATAAAACCAACCAAGCAACTGAGATTTGATGAGGTCCAATTGCTCATCTACACCGCGTAATGCCACTTCTTTGACTCCCTTAGGATCAGGAAGACAATGTTGTGGGCTAGCTTTTATGCGTCTTGTATTCGCCATGACGTATGAGGGAACCTGCAAAAAGTTAGCAACGAAGCCGAAGATGTTGCCTTTCACGCTCCCTCACGTGTATCCACTCGCACTCGTGTATATGGATGTCACTCTAATTGACTTACCAAATGCTTTTACCTGTAGTTGAGAAAGGCCGCTCAAGTCCAATAATTGTCACCACTTTTGCCATAAGAGTAACCAAGAAGGTAAGACACAAATGTGGGTGCAAAATGAAGTGGGAATGGACGAATTTGGAAGGCCAATAGTGGCGGACAGAAATGGAAGTGCACCAATGGGAACATAAAAGATAGAAACCCTAGCTTCCAAAAATGTAGGAGTAGGTCTACAGGGTTCATAACTACTCCTCTTACTACAGGACGCTTACCTAGCCAACGCTTAGATCCGGCTCTACCCAAACTTTTCTGGTTCACCCCAACATTCCCTACTTGTCCGACTGTTGCTGAGCAGTTTTTGGATATCAAACGGACCTCCCCAGAAGGTAGTGTTCCTAAATTGTAGGAGAGAATGTAGGAGAGTAGCCAAGTGAAAACAAAGGAGTTATCCGAGTGCTTTACTTAGTTTCCTAAATGAATTTGGAAATCAAGTAAACAACTTGGATGAAGCAAGCAATACTCGGACAGATTTGAAACAAAGAAACCCTAGTGCAAATGAGACCGTAGCCGCCGCCCCACTTGTTTTCTTGTTGCTCAAGTGATGACTAACGACCAAGACAGATTTGGGAACACAACCTTTCGGCAAATTTTGGACAGAAATTATCGACAAACTAGACACAAACACAAAAGGGATAACACACCAACAGGTTTTGTGTTCGGATAAACAGTAACGTGAACAGTGTCGGTGAAGAGTGACGGTGAACAGTGTCATTTTTTTCTTCTTTTTTTTTTTTAACAAGGCAGCGGACAAAACACAAAAACCCTTCGACGCAACTACGAAAAACAAGGATATAACGAAAGATACCTTCACCTAAGCTCTGAAGCCAACTGATACGGTCCTCGATCAACTCGTTTCGAGACACGTAACACGCTTGTCCAAGGATCGAGTGAGGTTGTCCAACGCTTGGATTGCGGAACCTAAAACCAAAACGGACGACACGAATTGATTGAAGGTGGTAGAACGGCGACTCCAATTGAGGTGAATACTCTAGTGGATAGGTCGGTAGAACAATCAAGGACAATACGCAAGATTGCTCAAGAACCCTTGCCAAGCAAGTTAAGGTTCGAATGCTCTCAATAAGTCGAAGAGAAACAAATCAGAATTTTATTATCAAAATTGTGCACCCGTTAATCATACAAAGTGAGCCTTTATATAGGCTAAGGGGCTAATAAAACCCTAAGAAACTAGACAAGGAAGGTCGGCCACTCGTTGGACAAGGTAGGCCGGGCCATGACTCAAATAAACTAATCTAATCCAACTCTAAGCAATTGAACCTAACAGTAAGGCCTAGGGCTTAGTCGACCAAACCTTCATGGGCTCTCTTCGTCGGCCTGGATCATCATGTAGACAACTTGATTATCACCTTCCAAGCCTTCAATATCCCGATGGACTCCTTGTTGGTCTTGAACATTTCACACAAGAGCTTGAAGGGACTCCTTGAAGCGCTTGGCCCGTGCACGTGTGACTGGGCCCAATGGAACTCGAACTGGATCATTACTTGGGCTAAGGTCCGTGCACACATCAGTCCCCTCCACTTGAGAAGGATTTGTCCTCAAATCTGGATAGAAATGGATGATACTACAAGCGTTGGTAGTATGAAGCCCAAATCTAATGCCACCACATATTGGCCCTCATACTATGATTCGGTGCTCATGTCTCTTGGTTAGTTTGAAAATGCTCACAACCAGCCAAGAAAAACTCATGGCTTTACTCCAATGGCTCCTCTTGTTTGTATAATTCCCCTCCTCTTGAAAGCAATTTGCCCACAAATTGAAGCACGAATGGTGACAAGACGAGTTACATGCCTTTGACTCAATCTTGTTACGATTGCTACAGATGTCATCCGATGCAAAACCCACGTGCTAAGTTGGAAAATAACCCTTGTCGAACCTTGAATCTCACAAACTATCTTCAATGTGTGCTCAACTTGATCGTTTGTGGTCACGAGGTAAGGGTCCTCAAAGTGGTGTGAAGTGTATCCCATGAAATCGAACTCCGGCCAGAACACACTTGCAAGGTCCCATGGCGGATTTGGTGATATTGGAGCTTCATGTGTACTAAGAGCAAGACGAAAATCACAATGGTCATTGATGTACTTGTTCTTTAAACGAACCCTTGGTACACAACCATCCCCAAAATGTGGAGTGTTCCCTTCAAGATGAGCTCGAATCAACTCCCTTTTGGTGTGGACTGATTTGAGTTGACATTGTTCCGTGAATGGATACCAACGGGGTTTAACTCTTGGAGGCTTGCAAAGCCTATAATTGATTTTGGAATGGAACGCACTAAGAACAGCTCAACTTCCCTTTGCCTGATCTGTATAAAAGAAGAAACACTAAACAAAGCAAAGGTAAGTTCGTTAGGAAAATAATAGGCCTTCACCGGGTTGTTCAAGATCAGCCCACTTTCTCTCTTTTCCTCCTTTTTACCACCCATCTCATCAGATTTTTCCATCTCCTTTTCTAGTTCAACAGCTGACCCTTTCATCTCGTTGCTTTCAACTCCCTCGGGTTTTACCTCTTCAGGCACAATTCCCTCATCTAGCCTTTTCTCCATTCTATAACGCTCAAGCTCATTTTCATGTATGCTAGATCAATACAAAGCTGGTCATAAGTAAGTGATACAAGTACAAAACGACGACTATTAAATAAGAAGGCATACTTATTAGTATGTCCGTCATATTTAACTTCTCGCCTCGACATCCATGCTTTGCCCAACAACACAGGTGTCACTTGAATTGGGACTACATCACACAACACCTCGTCCACATATTTGCCGATTTGAATAGGTACAAGTGTGTGCTTAGTAACCCAAACAACACCACGAGTACTCATCAACTGGTACAGTTGAAGATGATCAATGGTTGGAAGATTTAATTTCTCAACCATGATAGCACTTGCAAGGATGACTTCACAACTCCCATCAATGGGCAAGCTACAAATTTTATCTTTGACACCGCAACGAGTATAAAACCAACCAAGCAACTGAGATTTGATGAGGTCCAATTGCTCATCTACACCGCGTAATGCCACTTCTTTGACTCCCTTAGGATCAGGAAGACAATGTTGTGGGCTAGCTTTTATGCGTCTTGTATTCGCCATGACGTATGAGGGAACCTGCAAAAAGTTAGCAACGAAGCCGAAGATGTTGCCTTTCACGCTCCCTCACGTGTATCCACTCGCACTCGTGTATATGGATGTCACTCTAATTGACTTACCAAATGCTTTTACCTGTAGTTGAGAAAGGCCGCTCAAGTCCAATAATTGTCACCACTTTTGCCATAAGAGTAACCAAGAAGGTAAGACACAAATGTGGGTGCAAAATGAAGTGGGAATGGACGAATTTGGAAGGCCAATAGTGGCGGACAGAAATGGAAGTGCACCAATGGGAACATAAAAGATAGAAACCCTAGCTTCCAAAAATGTAGGAGTAGGTCTACAGGGTTCATAACTACTCCTCTTACTACAGGACGCTTACCTAGCCAACGCTTAGATCCGGCTCTACCCAAACTTTTCTGGTTCACCCCAACATTCCCTACTTGTCCGACTGTTGCTGAGCAGTTTTTGGATATCAAACGGACCTCCCCAGAAGGTAGTGTTCCTAAATTGTAGGAGAGAATGTAGGAGAGTAGCCAAGTGAAAACAAAGGAGTTATCCGAGTGCTTTACTTAGTTTCCTAAATGAATTTGGAAATCAAGTAAACAACTTGGATGAAGCAAGCAATACTCGGACAGATTTGAAACAAAGAAACCCTAGTGCAAATGAGACCGTAGCCGCCGCCCCACTTGTTTTCTTGTTGCTCAAGTGATGACTAACGACCAAGACAGATTTGGGAACACAACCTTTCGGCAAATTTTGGACAGAAATTATCGACAAACTAGACACAAACACAAAAGGGATAACACACCAACAGATTTTGTGTTCGGATAAACAGTAACGTGAACAGTGTCGGTGAAGAGTGACGGTGAACAGTGTCATTTTTTTCTTCTTTTTTTTTTTAACAAGGCAGCGGACAAAACACAAAAACCCTTCGACGCAACTACGAAAAACAAGGATATAACGAAAGATACCTTCACCTAAGCTCTGAAGCCAACTGATACGGTCCTCGATCAACTCGTTTCGAGACACGTAACACGCTTGTCCAAGGATCGAGTGAGGTTGTCCAACGCTTGGATTGCGGAACCTAAAACCAAAACGGACGACACGAATTGATTGAAGGTGGTAGAACGGCGACTCCAATTGAGGTGAATACTCTAGTGGATAGGTCGGTAGAACAATCAAGGACAATACGCAAGATTGCTCAAGAACCCTTGCCAAGCAAGTTAAGGTTCGAATGCTCTCAATAAGTCGAAGAGAAACAAATCAGAATTTTATTATCAAAATTGTGCACCCGTTAATCATACAAAGTGAGCCTTTATATAGGCTAAGGGGCTAATAAAACCCTAAGAAACTAGACAAGGAAGGTCGGCCACTCGTTGGACAAGGTAGGCCGGGCCATGACTCAAATAAACTAATCTAATCCAACTCTAAGCAATTGAACCTAACAGTAAGGCCTAGGGCTTAGTCGACCAAACCTTCATGGGCTCTCTTCGTCGGCCTGGATCATCATGTAGACAACTTGATTATCACCTTCCAAGCCTTCAATATCCCGATGGACTCCTTGTTGGTCTTGAACATTTCACACAAGAGCTTGAAGGGACTCCTTGAAGCGCTTGGCCCGTGCACGTGTGACTGGGCCCAATGGAACTCGAACTGGATCATTACTTGGGCTAAGGTCCGTGCACACATCAGTCCCCTCCACTTGAGAAGGATTTGTCCTCAAATCTGGATAGAAATGGATGATACTACAAGCGTTGGTAGTATGAAGCCCAAATCTAATGCCACCACATATTGGCCCTCATACTATGATTCGGTGCTCATGTCTCTTGGTTAGTTTGAAAATGCTCACAACCAGCCAAGAAAAACTCATGGCTTTACTCCAATGGCTCCTCTTGTTTGTATAATTCCCCTCCTCTTGAAAGCAATTTGCCCACAAATTGAAGCACGAATGGTGACAAGACGAGTTACATGCCTTTGACTCAATCTTGTTACGATTGCTACAGATGTCATCCGATGCAAAACCCACGTGCTAAGTTGGAAAATAACCCTTGTCGAACCTTGAATCTCACAAACTATCTTCAATGTGTGCTCAACTTGATCGTTTGTGGTCACGAGGTAAGGGTCCTCAAAGTGGTGTGAAGTGTATCCCATGAAATCGAACTCCGGCCAGAACACACTTGCAAGGTCCCATGGCGGATTTGGTGATATTGGAGCTTCATGTGTACTAAGAGCAAGACGAAAATCACAATGGTCATTGATGTACTTGTTCTTTAAACGAACCCTTGGTACACAACCATCCCCAAAATGTGGAGTGTTCCCTTCAAGATGAGCTCGAATCAACTCCCTTTTGGTGTGGACTGATTTGAGTTGACATTGTTCCGTGAATGGATACCAACGGGGTTTAACTCTTGGAGGCTTGCAAAGCCTATAATTGATTTTGGAATGGAACGCACTAAGAACAGCTCAACTTCCCTTTGCCTGATCTGTATAAAAGAAGAAACACTAAACAAAGCAAAGGTAAGTTCGTTAGGAAAATAATAGGCCTTCACCGGGTTGTTCAAGATCAGCCCACTTTCTCTCTTTTCCTCCTTTTTACCACCCATCTCATCAGATTTTTCCATCTCCTTTTCTAGTTCAACAGCTGACCCTTTCATCTCGTTGCTTTCAACTCCCTCGGGTTTTACCTCTTCAGGCACAATTCCCTCATCTAGCCTTTTCTCCATTCTATAACGCTCAAGCTCATTTTCATGTATGCTAGATCAATACAAAGCTGGTCATAAGTAAGTGATACAAGTACAAAACGACGACTATTAAATAAGAAGGCATACTTATTAGTATGTCCGTCATATTTAACTTCTCGCCTCGACATCCATGCTTTGCCCAACAACACAGGTGTCACTTGAATTGGGACTACATCACACAACACCTCGTCCACATATTTGCCGATTTGAATAGGTACAAGTGTGTGCTTAGTAACCCAAACAACACCACGAGTACTCATCAACTGGTACAGTTGAAGATGATCAATGGTTGGAAGATTTAATTTCTCAACCATGATAGCACTTGCAAGGATGACTTCACAACTCCCATCAATGGGCAAGCTACAAATTTTATCTTTGACACCGCAACGAGTATAAAACCAACCAAGCAACTGAGATTTGATGAGGTCCAATTGCTCATCTACACCGCGTAATGCCACTTCTTTGACTCCCTTAGGATCAGGAAGACAATGTTGTGGGCTAGCTTTTATGCGTCTTGTATTCGCCATGACGTATGAGGGAACCTGCAAAAAGTTAGCAACGAAGCCGAAGATGTTGCCTTTCACGCTCCCTCACGTGTATCCACTCGCACTCGTGTATATGGATGTCACTCTAATTGACTTACCAAATGCTTTTACCTGTAGTTGAGAAAGGCCGCTCAAGTCCAATAATTGTCACCACTTTTGCCATAAGAGTAACCAAGAAGGTAAGACACAAATGTGGGTGCAAAATGAAGTGGGAATGGACGAATTTGGAAGGCCAATAGTGGCGGACAGAAATGGAAGTGCACCAATGGGAACATAAAAGATAGAAACCCTAGCTTCCAAAAATGTAGGAGTAGGTCTACAGGGTTCATAACTACTCCTCTTACTACAGGACGCTTACCTAGCCAACGCTTAGATCCGGCTCTACCCAAACTTTTCTGGTTCACCCCAACATTCCCTACTTGTCCGACTGTTGCTGAGCAGTTTTTGGATATCAAACGGACCTCCCCAGAAGGTAGTGTTCCTAAATTGTAGGAGAGAATGTAGGAGAGTAGCCAAGTGAAAACAAAGGAGTTATCCGAGTGCTTTACTTAGTTTCCTAAATGAATTTGGAAATCAAGTAAACAACTTGGATGAAGCAAGCAATACTCGGACAGATTTGAAACAAAGAAACCCTAGTGCAAATGAGACCGTAGCCGCCGCCCCACTTGTTTTCTTGTTGCTCAAGTGATGACTAACGACCAAGACAGATTTGGGAACACAACCTTTCGGCAAATTTTGGACAGAAATTATCGACAAACTAGACACAAACACAAAAGGGATAACACACCAACAGATTTTGTGTTCGGATAAACAGTAACGTGAACAGTGTCGGTGAAGAGTGACGGTGAACAGTGTCATTTTTTTCTTCTTTTTTTTTTTTAACAAGGCAGCGGACAAAACACAAAAACCCTTCGACGCAACTACGAAAAACAAGGATATAACGAAAGATACCTTCACCTAAGCTCTGAAGCCAACTGATACGGTCCTCGATCAACTCGTTTCGAGACACGTAACACGCTTGTCCAAGGATCGAGTGAGGTTGTCCAACGCTTGGATTGCGGAACCTAAAACCAAAACGGACGACACGAATTGATTGAAGGTGGTAGAACGGCGACTCCAATTGAGGTGAATACTCTAGTGGATAGGTCGGTAGAACAATCAAGGACAATACGCAAGATTGCTCAAGAACCCTTGCCAAGCAAGTTAAGGTTCGAATGCTCTCAATAAGTCGAAGAGAAACAAATCAGAATTTTATTATCAAAATTGTGCACCCGTTAATCATACAAAGTGAGCCTTTATATAGGCTAAGGGGCTAATAAAACCCTAAGAAACTAGACAAGGAAGGTCGGCCACTCCTTGGACAAGGTAGGCCGGGCCATGACTCAAATAAACTAATCTAATCCAACTCTAAGCAATTGAACCTAACAGTAAGGCCTAGGGCTTAGTCGACCAAACCTTCATGGGCTCTCTTCGTCGGCCTGGATCATCATGTAGACAACTTGATTATCACCTTCCAAGCCTTCAATATCCCGATGGACTCCTTGTTGGTCTTGAACATTTCACACAAGAGCTTGAAGGGACTCCTTGAAGCGCTTGGCCCGTGCACGTGTGACTGGGCCCAATGGAACTCGAACTGGATCATTACTTGGGCTAAGGTCCGTGCACACATCAGTCCCCTCCACTTGAGAAGGATTTGTCCTCAAATCTGGATAGAAATGGATGATACTACAAGCGTTGGTAGTATGAAGCCCAAATCTAATGCCACCACATATTGGCCCTCATACTATGATTCGGTGCTCATGTCTCTTGGTTAGTTTGAAAATGCTCACAACCAGCCAAGAAAAACTCATGGCTTTACTCGAATGGCTCCTCTTGTTTGTATAATTCCCCTCCTCTTGAAAGCAATTTGCCCACAAATTGAAGCACGAATGGTGACAAGACGAGTTACATGCCTTTGACTCAATCTTGTTACGATTGCTACAGATGTCATCCGATGCAAAACCCACGTGCTAAGTTGGAAAATAACCCTTGTCGAACCTTGAATCTCACAAACTATCTTCAATGTGTGCTCAACTTGATCGTTTGTGGTCACGAGGTAAGGGTCCTCAAAGTGGTGTGAAGTGTATCCCATGAAATCGAACTCCGGCCAGAACACACTTGCAAGGTCCCATGGCGGATTTGGTGATATTGGAGCTTCATGTGTACTAAGAGCAAGACGAAAATCACAATGGTCATTGATGTACTTGTTCTTTAAACGAACCCTTGGTACACAACCATCCCCAAAATGTGGAGTGTTCCCTTCAAGATGAGCTCGAATCAACTCCCTTTTGGTGTGGACTGATTTGAGTTGACATTGTTCCGTGAATGGATACCAACGGGGTTTAACTCTTGGAGGCTTGCAAAGCCTATAATTGATTTTGGAATGGAACGCACTAAGAACAGCTCAACTTCCCTTTGCCTGATCTGTATAAAAGAAGAAACACTAAACAAAGCAAAGGTAAGTTCGTTAGGAAAATAATAGGCCTTCACCGGGTTGTTCAAGATCAGCCCACTTTCTCTCTTTTCCTCCTTTTTACCACCCATCTCATCAGATTTTTCCATCTCCTTTTCTAGTTCAACAGCTGACCCTTTCATCTCGTTGCTTTCAACTCCCTCGGGTTTTACCTCTTCAGGCACAATTCCCTCATCTAGCCTTTTCTCCATTCTATAACGCTCAAGCTCATTTTCATGTATGCTAGATCAATACAAAGCTGGTCATAAGTAAGTGATACAAGTACAAAACGACGACTATTAAATAAGAAGGCATACTTATTAGTATGTCCGTCATATTTAACTTCTCGCCTCGACATCCATGCTTTGCCCAACAACACAGGTGTCACTTGAATTGGGACTACATCACACAACACCTCGTCCACATATTTGCCGATTTGAATAGGTACAAGTGTGTGCTTAGTAACCCAAACAACACCACGAGTACTCATCAACTGGTACAGTTGAAGATGATCAATGTAGGAGTGGGTAGTGTTCCTAAAATGTAGGAGAGTAGCCAAGTGAAAACAAAGGAGTTATCCAAGTGCTTTACTTAGTTTCCTAAATGAATTTGGAAATCAAGTAAACAACTTGGATGAAGCAAGCAATACTCGGACAGATTTGAAACAAAGAAACCCTAGTGCAAATGAAACCCTAGCCGCCGCCCCACTTGTTTTCTTGTTGCTCAAGTGATGACTAACGACCAAGACAGATTTGGGAACACAACCTTTCGGCAAATTTTGGACAGAAATTATCGACAAACTAGACACAAACACAAAAGGGATAACACACCAACAGATTTTGTGTTCGGATAAACAGTAACGTGAACAGTGTCGGTGAAGAGTGACGGTGAACAGTGTCATTTTTTTCTTCTTTTTTTTTTTTAACAAGGCAGCGGACAAAACACAAAAACCCTTCGATGCAACTACGAAAAACAAGGATATAACGAAATATACCTTCACCTAAGCTCTGAAGCCAACTGATACGGTCCTCGATCAACTCGTTTCGAGACACGTAACACGCTTGTCCAAGGATCTAGTGGGGTTGTCCAACGCTTCGATTGCGGAACCTAAAACCAAAACGGACGACACGAATTGATTGAAGGTGGTAGAACGGCGACTCCAATTGAGGTGAATACTATAGTGGATAGGTCGGTAGAACAATCAAGGACAATACGCAAGATTGCTCAAGAACCCTTGCCAAGCAAGTTAAGGTTCGAATGCTCTCAATAAGTCGAAGAGAAACAAATCAGAATTTTATTATCAAAATTGTGCACCCGTTAATCATACAAAGTGAGCCTTTATATAGGCTAAGGGGCAAATAAAACCCTAAGAAACTAGACAAGGAAGGTCGGCCACTCCTTGGACAAGGTGGGCCGGGCCATGACTCAAATAAACTAATCTAATCCAACTCTAAGCAATTGAACCTAACAGTAAGGCCTAGGGCTTAGTCGACCAAACCTTCATGGGCTCTCTTCGTCGGCTTGGATCATCATGTAGACAACTTGATTATCACCATCCAAGCCTTCAATATCCCGATGGACTCCTTGTTGGTCTTGAACATTTCACACAAGAGCTTGAAGGGACTCCTTGAAGCGCTTGGCCCGTGCACGTGTGACACTGGGCCCAATGGAACTCGAACTGGATCATTACTTGGGCTAAGGTCCGTGCACACATCAGTCCCCTCCACTTGAGAAGGATTTGTCCTCAAATCTGGATAGAAATGGATGATACTACAAGCGTTGGTAGTATGAAGCCCAAATCTAATGCCACCACATATTGGCCCTCATACTATGATTCGGTGCTCATGTCTCTTGGTTAGTTTGAAAATGCTCACAACCAGCCAAGAAAAACTCATGGCTTTACTCCAATGGCTCCTCTTGTTTGTATAATTCCCCTCCTCTTGAAAGCAATTTGCCCACAAATTGAAGCACGAATGGTGACAAGACGAGTTACATGCCTTTGACTCAATCTTGTTACGATTGCTACAGATGTCATCCGATGCAAAACCCACGTGCTAAGTTGGAAAATAACCCTTGTCGAACCTTGAATCTCACAAACTATCTTCAATGTGTGCTCAACTTGATCGTTTGTGGTCACGAGGTAAGGGTCCTCAAAGTGGTGTGAAGTGTATCCCATGAAATCGAACTCCGGCCAGAACACACTTGCAAGGTCCCATGGCGGATTTGGTGATATTGGAGCTTCATGTGTACTAAGAGCAAGACGAAAATCACAATGGTCATTGATGTACTTGTTCTTTAAACGAACCCTTGGTACACAACCATCCCCAAAATGTGGAGTGTTCCCTTCAAGATGAGCTCGAATCAACTCCCTTTTGGTGTGGACTGATTTGAGTTGACATTGTTCCGTGAATGGATACCAACGGGGTTTAACTCTTGGAGGCTTGCAAAGCCTATAATTGATTTTGGAATGGAACGCACTAAGAACAGCTCAACTTCCCTTTGCCTGATCTGTATAAAAGAAGAAACACTAAACAAAGCAAAGGTAAGTTCGTTAGGAAAATAATAGGCCTTCACCGGGTTGTTCAAGATCAGCCCACTTTCTCTCTTTTCCTCCTTTTTACCACCCATCTCATCAGATTTTTCCATCTCCTTTTCTAGTTCAACAGCTGACCCTTTCATCTCGTTGCTTTCAACTCCCTCGGGTTTTACCTCTTCAGGCACAATTCCCTCATCTAGCCTTTTCTCCATTCTATAACGCTCAAGCTCATTTTCATGTATGCTAGATCAATACAAAGCTGGTCATAAGTAAGTGATACAAGTACAAAACGACGACTATTAAATAAGAAGGCATACTTATTAGTATGTCCGTCATATTTAACTTCTCGCCTCGACATCCATGCTTTGCCCAACAACACAGGTGTCACTTGAATTGGGACTACATCACACAACACCTCGTCCACATATTTGCCGATTTGAATAGGTACAAGTGTGTGCTTAGTAACCCAAACAACACCACGAGTACTCATCAACTGGTACAGTTGAAGATGATCAATGTAGGAGTGGGTAGTGTTCCTAAAATGTAGGAGAGTAGCCAAGTGAAAACAAAGGAGTTATCCAAGTGCTTTACTTAGTTTCCTAAATGAATTTGGAAATCAAGTAAACAACTTGGATGAAGCAAGCAATACTCGGACAGATTTGAAACAAAGAAACCCTAGTGCAAATGAAACCCTAGCCGCCGCCCCACTTGTTTTCTTGTTGCTCAAGTGATGACTAACGACCAAGACAGATTTGGGAACACAACCTTTCGGCAAATTTTGGACAGAAATTATCGACAAACTAGACACAAACACAAAAGGGATAACACACCAACAGATTTTGTGTTCGGATAAACAGTAACGTGAACAGTGTCGGTGAAGAGTGACGGTGAACAGTGTCATTTTTTTTTTCTTTTTTTTTTAACAAGGCAGCGGACAAAACACAAAAACCCTTCGATGCAACTACGAAAAACAAGGATATAACGAAAGATACCTTCACCTAAGCTCTGAAGCCAACTGATACGGTCCTCGATCAACTCGTTTCGAGACACGTAACACGCTTGTCCAAGGATCTAGTGGGGTTGTCCAACGCTTCGATTGTGGAACCTAAAACCAAAACGGACGACACGAATTGATTGAAGGTGGTAGAACGGCGACTCCAATTGAGGTGAATACTATAGTGGATAGGTCGGTAGAACAATCAAGGACAATACGCAAGATTGCTCAAGAACCCTTGCCAAGCAAGTTAAGGTTCGAATGCTCTCAATAAGTCGAAGAGAAACAAATCAGAATTTTATTATCAAAATTGTGCACCCGTTAATCATACAAAGTGAGCCTTTATATATAGGCTAAGGGGCAAATAAAACCCTAAAAAACTAGACAAGGAAGGTCGGCCACTCCTTGGACAAGGTGGGCCGGGCCATGACTCAAATAAACTAATCTAATCCAACTCTAAGCAATTGAACCTAACAGTAAGGCCTAGGGCTTAGTCGACCAAACCTTCATGGGCTCTCTTCGTCGGCTTGGATCATCATGTAGACAACTTGATTATCACCTTCCAAGCCTTCAATATCCCGATGGACTCCTTGTTGGTCTTGAACATTTCACACAAGAGCTTGAAGGGACTCCTTGAAGCGCTTGGCCCGTGCACGTGTGACTCTGGGCCCAATGGAACTCGAACTGGATCATTACTTGGGCTAAGGTCCGTGCACACATCAGTCCCCTCCACTTGAGAAGGATTTGTCCTCAAATCTGGATAGAAATGGATGATACTACAAGCGTTGGTAGTATGAAGCCCAAATCTAATGCCACCACATATTGGCCCTCATACTATGATTCGGTGCTCATGTCTCTTGGTTAGTTTGAAAATGCTCACAACCAGCCAAGAAAAACTCATGGCTTTACTCCAATGGCTCCTCTTGTTTGTATAATTCCCCTCCTCTTGAAAGCAATTTGCCCACAAATTGAAGCACGAATGGTGACAAGACGAGTTACATGCCTTTGACTCAATCTTGTTACGATTGCTACAGATGTCATCCGATGCAAAACCCACGTGCTAAGTTGGAAAATAACCCTTGTCGAACCTTGAATCTCACAAACTATCTTCAATGTGTGCTCAACTTGATCGTTTGTGGTCACGAGGTAAGGGTCCTCAAAGTGGTGTGAAGTGTATCCCATGAAATCGAACTCCGGCCAGAACACACTTGCAAGGTCCCATGGCGGATTTGGTGATATTGGAGCTTCATGTGTACTAAGAGCAAGACGAAAATCACAATGGTCATTGATGTACTTGTTCTTTAAACGAACCCTTGGTACACAACCATCCCCAAAATGTGGAGTGTTCCCTTCAAGATGAGCTCGAATCAACTCCCTTTTGGTGTGGACTGATTTGAGTTGACATTGTTCCGTGAATGGATACCAACGGGGTTTAACTCTTGGAGGCTTGCAAAGCCTATAATTGATTTTGGAATGGAACGCACTAAGAACAGCTCAACTTCCCTTTGCCTGATCTGTATAAAAGAAGAAACACTAAACAAAGCAAAGGTAAGTTCGTTAGGAAAATAATAGGCCTTCACCGGGTTGTTCAAGATCAGCCCACTTTCTCTCTTTTCCTCCTTTTTACCACCCATCTCATCAGATTTTTCCATCTCCTTTTCTAGTTCAACAGCTGACCCTTTCATCTCGTTGCTTTCAACTCCCTCGGGTTTTACCTCTTCAGGCACAATTCCCTCATCTAGCCTTTTCTCCATTCTATAACGCTCAAGCTCATTTTCATGTATGCTAGATCAATACAAAGCTGGTCATAAGTAAGTGATACAAGTACAAAACGACGACTATTAAATAAGAAGGCATACTTATTAGTATGTCCGTCATATTTAACTTCTCGCCTCGACATCCATGCTTTGCCCAACAACACAGGTGTCACTTGAATTGGGACTACATCACACAACACCTCGTCCACATATTTGCCGATTTGAATAGGTACAAGTGTGTGCTTAGTAACCCAAACAACACCACGAGTACTCATCAACTGGTACAGTTGAAGATGATCAATGTAGGAGTGGGTAGTGTTCCTAAAATGTAGGAGAGTAGCCAAGTGAAAACAAAGGAGTTATCCAAGTGCTTTACTTAGTTTCCTAAATGAATTTGGAAATCAAGTAAACAACTTGGATGAAGCAAGCAATACTCGGACAGATTTGAATCAAAGAAACCCTAGTGCAAATGAAACCCTAGCCGCCGCCCCACTTGTTTTCTTGTTGCTCAAGTGATGACTAACGACCAAGACAGATTTGGGAACACAACCTTTCGGCAAATTTTGGACAGAAATTATCGACAAACTAGACACAAACACAAAAGGGATAACACACCAACAGATTTTGTGTTCGGATAAACAGTAACGTGAACAGTGTCGGTGAAGAGTGACGGTGAACAGTGTCATTTTTTTCTTCTTTTTTTTTTTTAACAAGGCAGCGGACAAAACACAAAAACCCTTCGATGCAACTACGAAAAACAAGGATATAACGAAATATACCTTCACCTAAGCTCTGAAGCCAACTGATACGGTCCTCGATCGACTCGTTTCGAGACACGTAACACGCTTGTCCAAGGATCTAGTGGGGTTGTCCAACGCTTCGATTGCGGAACCTAAAACCAAAACGGACGACACGAATTGATTGAAGGTGGTAGAACGGCGACTCCAATTGAGGTGAATACCATAGTGGATAGGTCGGTAGAACAATCAAGGACAATACGCAAGATTGCTCAAGAACCCTTGCCAAGCAAGTTAAGGTTCGAATGCTCTCAATAAGTCGAAGAGAAACAAATCAGAATTTTATTATCAAAATTGTGCACCCGTTAATCATACAAAGTGAGCCTTTATATAGGCTAAGGGGCAAATAAAACCCTAAGAAACTAGACAAGGAAGGTCGGCCACTCCTTGGACAAGGTGGGCCGGGCCATGACTCAAATAAACTAATCTAATCCAACTCTAAGCAATTGAACCTAACAGTAAGGCCTAGGGCTTAGTCGACCAAACCTTCATGGGCTCTCTTCGTCGGCTTGGATCATCATGTAGACAACTTGATTATCACCATCCAAGCCTTCAATATCCCGATGGACTCCTTGTTGGTCTTGAACATTTCACACAAGAGCTTGAAGGGACTCCTTGAAGCGCTTGGCCCGTGCACGTGTGACACTGGGCCCAATGGAACTCGAACTGGATCATTACTTGGGCTAAGGTCCGTGCACACATCAGTCCCCTCCACTTGAGAAGGATTTGTCCTCAAATCTGGATAGAAATGGATGATACTACAAGCGTTGGTAGTATGAAGCCCAAATCTAATGCCACCACATATTGGCCCTCATACTATGATTCGGTGCTCATGTCTCTTGGTTAGTTTGAAAATGCTCACAACCAGCCAAGAAAAACTCATGGCTTTACTCCAATGGCTCCTCTTGTTTGTATAATTCCCCTCCTCTTGAAAGCAATTTGCCCACAAATTGAAGCACGAATGGTGACAAGACGAGTTACATGCCTTTGACTCAATCTTGTTACGATTGCTACAGATGTCATCCGATGCAAAACCCACGTGCTAAGTTGGAAAATAACCCTTGTCGAACCTTGAATCTCACAAACTATCTTCAATGTGTGCTCAACTTGATCGTTTGTGGTCACGAGGTAAGGGTCCTCAAAGTGGTGTGAAGTGTATCCCATGAAATCGAACTCCGGCCAGAACACACTTGCAAGGTCCCATGGCGGATTTGGTGATATTGGAGCTTCATGTGTACTAAGAGCAAGACGAAAATCATAATGGTCATTGATGTACTTGTTCTTTAAACGAACCCTTGGTACACAACCATCCCCAAAATGTGGAGTGTTCCCTTCAAGATGAGCTCGAATCAACTCCCTTTTGGTGTGGACTGATTTGAGTTGACATTGTTCCGTGAATGGATACCAACGGGGTTTAACTCTTGGAGGCTTGCAAAGCCTATAATTGATTTTGGAATGGAACGCACTAAGAACAGCTCAACTTCCCTTTGCCTGATCTGTATAAAAGAAGAAACACTAAACAAAGCAAAGGTAAGTTCGTTAGGAAAATAATAGGCCTTCACCGGGTTGTTCAAGATCAGCCCACTTTCTCTCTTTTCCTCCTTTTTACCACCCATCTCATCAGATTTTTCCATCTCCTTTTCTAGTTCAACAGCTGACCCTTTCATCTCGTTGCTTTCAACTCCCTCGGGTTTTACCTCTTCAGGCACAATTCCCTCATCTAGCCTTTTCTCCATTCTATAACGCTCAAGCTCATTTTCATGTATGCTAGATCAATACAAAGCTGGTCATAAGTAAGTGATACAAGTACAAAACGACGACTATTAAATAAGAAGGCATACTTATTAGTATGTCCGTCATATTTAACTTCTCGCCTCGACATCCATGCTTTGCCCAACAACACAGGTGTCACTTGAATTGGGACTACATCACACAACACCTCGTCCACATATTTGCCGATTTGAATAGGTACAAGTGTGTGCTTAGTAACCCAAACAACACCACGAGTACTCATCAACTGGTACAGTTGAAGATGATCAATGTAGGAGTGGGTAGTGTTCCTAAAATGTAGGAGAGTAGCCAAGTGAAAACAAAGGAGTTATCCAAGTGCTTTACTTAGTTTCCTAAATGAATTTGGAATTCAAGTAAACAACTTGGATGAAGCAAGCAATACTCGGACAGATTTGAAACAAAGAAACCCTAGTGCAAATGAAACCCTGGCCGCCGCCCCACTTGTTTTCTTGTTGCTCAAGTGATGACTAACGACCAAGACAGATTTGGGAACACAACCTTTCGGCAAATTTTGGACAGAAATTATCGACAAACTAGACACAAACACAAAAGGGATAACACACCAACAGATTTTGTGTTCGGATAAACAGTAACGTGAACAGTGTCGGTGAAGAGTGACGGTGAACAGTGTCATTTTTTTTTCTTTTTTTTTTAACAAGGCAGCGGACAAAACACAAAAACCCTTCGATGCAACTACGAAAAACAAGGATATAACGAAAGATACCTTCACCTAAGCTCTGAAGCCAACTGATACGGTCCTCGATCAACTCGTTTCGAGACACGTAACACGCTTGTCCAAGGATCTAGTGGGGTTGTCCAACGCTTCGATTGTGGAACCTAAAACCAAAACGGACGACACGAATTGATTGAAGGTGGTAGAACGGCGACTCCAATTGAGGTGAATACTATAGTGGATAGGTCGGTAGAACAATCAAGGACAATACGCAAGATTGCTCAAGAACCCTTGCCAAGCAAGTTAAGGTTCGAATGCTCTCAATAAGTCGAAGAGAAACAAATCAGAATTTTATTATCAAAATTGTGCACCCGTTAATCATACAAAGTGAGCCTTTATATATAGGCTAAGGGGCAAATAAAACCCTAAAAAACTAGACAAGGAAGGTCGGCCACTCCTTGGACAAGGTGGGCCGGGCCATGACTCAAATAAACTAATCTAATCCAACTCTAAGCAATTGAACCTAACAGTAAGGCCTAGGGCTTAGTCGACCAAACCTTCATGGGCTCTCTTCGTCGGCTTGGATCATCATGTAGACAACTTGATTATCACCTTCCAAGCCTTCAATATCCCGATGGACTCCTTGTTGGTCTTGAACATTTCACACAAGAGCTTGAAGGGACTCCTTGAAGCGCTTGGCCCGTGCACGTGTGACTGGGCCCAATGGAACTCGAACTGGATCATTACTTGGGCTAAGGTCCGTGCACACATCAGTCCCCTCCACTTGAGAAGGATTTGTCCTCAAATCTGGATAGAAATGGATGATACTACAAGCGTTGGTAGTATGAAGCCCAAATCTAATGCCACCACATATTGGCCCTCATACTATGATTCGGTGCTCATGTCTCTTGGTTAGTTTGAAAATGCTCACAACCAGCCAAGAAAAACTCATGGCTTTACTCGAATGGCTCCTCTTGTTTGTATAATTCCCCTCCTCTTGAAAGCAATTTGCCCACAAATTGAAGCACGAATGGTGACAAGACGAGTTACATGCCTTTGACTCAATCTTGTTACGATTGCTACAGATGTCATCCGATGCAAAACCCACGTGCTAAGTTGGAAAATAACCCTTGTCGAACCTTGAATCTCACAAACTATCTTCAATGTGTGCTCAACTTGATCGTTTGTGGTCACGAGGTAAGGGTCCTCAAAGTGGTGTGAAGTGTATCCCATGAAATCGAACTCCGGCCAGAACACACTTGCAAGGTCCCATGGCGGATTTGGTGATATTGGAGCTTCATGTGTACTAAGAGCAAGACGAAAATCACAATGGTCATTGATGTACTTGTTCTTTAAACGAACCCTTGGTACACAACCATCCCCAAAATGTGGAGTGTTCCCTTCAAGATGAGCTCGAATCAACTCCCTTTTGGTGTGGACTGATTTGAGTTGACATTGTTCCGTGAATGGATACCAACGGGGTTTAACTCTTGGAGGCTTGCAAAGCCTATAATTGATTTTGGAATGGAACGCACTAAGAACAGCTCAACTTCCCTTTGCCTGATCTGTATAAAAGAAGAAACACTAAACAAAGCAAAGGTAAGTTCGTTAGGAAAATAATAGGCCTTCACCGGGTTGTTCAAGATCAGCCCACTTTCTCTCTTTTCCTCCTTTTTACCACCCATCTCATCAGATTTTTCCATCTCCTTTTCTAGTTCAACAGCTGACCCTTTCATCTCGTTGCTTTCAACTCCCTCGGGTTTTACCTCTTCAGGCACAATTCCCTCATCTAGCCTTTTCTCCATTCTATAACGCTCAAGCTCATTTTCATGTATGCTAGATCAATACAAAGCTGGTCATAAGTAAGTGATACAAGTACAAAACGACGACTATTAAATAAGAAGGCATACTTATTAGTATGTCCGTCATATTTAACTTCTCGCCTCGACATCCATGCTTTGCCCAACAACACAGGTGTCACTTGAATTGGGACTACATCACACAACACCTCGTCCACATATTTGCCGATTTGAATAGGTACAAGTGTGTGCTTAGTAACCCAAACAACACCACGAGTACTCATCAACTGGTACAGTTGAAGATGATCAATGTAGGAGTGGGTAGTGTTCCTAAAATGTAGGAGAGTAGCCAAGTGAAAACAAAGGAGTTATCCAAGTGCTTTACTTAGTTTCCTAAATGAATTTGGAAATCAAGTAAACAACTTGGATGAAGCAAGCAATACTCGGACAGATTTGAAACAAAGAAACCCTAGTGCAAATGAAACCCTAGCCGCCGCCCCACTTGTTTTCTTGTTGCTCAAGTGATGACTAACGACCAAGACAGATTTGGGAACACAACCTTTCGGCAAATTTTGGACAGAAATTATCGACAAACTAGACACAAACACAAAAGGGATAACACACCAACAGATTTTGTGTTCGGATAAACAGTAACGTGAACAGTGTCGGTGAAGAGTGACGGTGAACAGTGTCATTTTTTTCTTCTTTTTTTTTTAACAAGGCAGCGGACAAAACACAAAAACCCTTCGATGCAACTACGAAAAACAAGGATATAACGAAAGATACCTTCACCTAAGCTCTGAAGCCAACTGATACGGTCCTCGATCAACTCGTTTCGAGACACGTAACACGCTTGTCCAAGGATCTAGTGGGGTTGTCCAACGCTTCGATTGTGGAACCTAAAACCAAAACGGACGACACGAATTGATTGAAGGTGGTAGAACGGCGACTCCAATTGAGGTGAATACTATAGTGGATAGGTCGGTAGAACAATCAAGGACAATACGCAAGATTGCTCAAGAACCCTTGCCAAGCAAGTTAAGGTTCGAATGCTCTCAATAAGTCGAAGAGAAACAAATCAGAATTTTATTATCAAAATTGTGCACCCGTTAATCATACAAAGTGAGCCTTTATATATAGGCTAAGGGGCAAATAAAACCCTAAAAAACTAGACAAGGAAGGTCGGCCACTCCTTGGACAAGGTGGGCCGGGCCATGACTCAAATAAACTAATCTAATCCAACTCTAAGCAATTGAACCTAACAGTAAGGCCTAGGGCTTAGTCGACCAAACCTTCATGGGCTCTCTTCGTCGGCTTGGATCATCATGTAGACAACTTGATTATCACCTTCCAAGCCTTCAATATCCCGATGGACTCCTTGTTGGTCTTGAACATTTCACACAAGAGCTTGAAGGGACTCCTTGAAGCGCTTGGCCCGTGCACGTGTGACTCTGGGCCCAATGGAACTCGAACTGGATCATTACTTGGGCTAAGGTCCGTGCACACATCAGTCCCCTCCACTTGAGAAGGATTTGTCCTCAAATCTGGATAGAAATGGATGATACTACAAGCGTTGGTAGTATGAAGCCCAAATCTAATGCCACCACATATTGGCCCTCATACTATGATTCGGTGCTCATGTCTCTTGGTTAGTTTGAAAATGCTCACAACCAGCCAAGAAAAACTCATGGCTTTACTCCAATGGCTCCTCTTGTTTGTATAATTCCCCTCCTCTTGAAAGCAATTTGCCCACAAATTGAAGCACGAATGGTGACAAGACGAGTTACATGCCTTTGACTCAATCTTGTTACGATTGCTACAGATGTCATCCGATGCAAAACCCACGTGCTAAGTTGGAAAATAACCCTTGTCGAACCTTGAATCTCACAAACTATCTTCAATGTGTGCTCAACTTGATCGTTTGTGGTCACGAGGTAAGGGTCCTCAAAGTGGTGTGAAGTGTATCCCATGAAATCGAACTCCGGCCAGAACACACTTGCAAGGTCCCATGGCGGATTTGGTGATATTGGAGCTTCATGTGTACTAAGAGCAAGACGAAAATCACAATGGTCATTGATGTACTTGTTCTTTAAACGAACCCTTGGTACACAACCATCCCCAAAATGTGGAGTGTTCCCTTCAAGATGAGCTCGAATCAACTCCCTTTTGGTGTGGACTGATTTGAGTTGACATTGTTCCGTGAATGGATACCAACGGGGTTTAACTCTTGGAGGCTTGCAAAGCCTATAATTGATTTTGGAATGGAACGCACTAAGAACAGCTCAACTTCCCTTTGCCTGATCTGTATAAAAGAAGAAACACTAAACAAAGCAAAGGTAAGTTCGTTAGGAAAATAATAGGCCTTCACCGGGTTGTTCAAGATCAGCCCACTTTCTCTCTTTTCCTCCTTTTTACCACCCATCTCATCAGATTTTTCCATCTCCTTTTCTAGTTCAACAGCTGACCCTTTCATCTCGTTGCTTTCAACTCCCTCGGGTTTTACCTCTTCAGGCACAATTCCCTCATCTAGCCTTTTCTCCATTCTATAACGCTCAAGCTCATTTTCATGTATGCTAGATCAATACAAAGCTGGTCATAAGTAAGTGATACAAGTACAAAACGACGACTATTAAATAAGAAGGCATACTTATTAGTATGTCCGTCATATTTAACTTCTCGCCTCGACATCCATGCTTTGCCCAACAACACAGGTGTCACTTGAATTGGGACTACATCACACAACACCTCGTCCACATATTTGCCGATTTGAATAGGTACAAGTGTGTGCTTAGTAACCCAAACAACACCACGAGTACTCATCAACTGGTACAGTTGAAGATGATCAATGTAGGAGTGGGTAGTGTTCCTAAAATGTAGGAGAGTAGCCAAGTGAAAACAAAGGAGTTATCCAAGTGCTTTACTTAGTTTCCTAAATGAATTTGGAAATCAAGTAAACAACTTGGATGAAGCAAGCAATACTCGGACAGATTTGAAACAAAGAAACCCTAGTGCAAATGAAACCCTAGCCGCCGCCCCACTTGTTTTCTTGTTGCTCAAGTGATGACTAACGACCAAGACAGATTTGGGAACACAACCTTTCGGCAAATTTTGGACAGAAATTATCGACAAACTAGACACAAACACAAAAGGGATAACACACCAACAGATTTTGTGTTCGGATAAACAGTAACGTGAACAGTGTCGGTGAAGAGTGACGGTGAACAGTGTCATTTTTTTCTTCTTTTTTTTTTTTAACAAGGCAGCGGACAAAACACAAAAACCCTTCGATGCAACTACGAAAAACAAGGATATAACGAAATATACCTTCACCTAAGCTCTGAAGCCAACTGATACGGTCCTCGATCAACTCGTTTCGAGACACGTAACACGCTTGTCCAAGGATCTAGTGGGGTTGTCCAACGCTTCGATTGCGGAACCTAAAACCAAAACGGACGACACGAATTGATTGAAGGTGGTAGAACGGCGACTCCAATTGAGGTGAATACTATAGTGGATAGGTCGGTAGAACAATCAAGGACAATACGCAAGATTGCTCAAGAACCCTTGCCAAGCAAGTTAAGGTTCGAATGCTCTCAATAAGTCGAAGAGAAACAAATCAGAATTTTATTATCAAAATTGTGCACCCGTTAATCATACAAAGTGAGCCTTTATATAGGCTAAGGGGCAAATAAAACCCTAAGAAACTAGACAAGGAAGGTCGGCCACTCCTTGGACAAGGTGGGCCGGGCCATGACTCAAATAAACTAATCTAATCCAACTCTAAGCAATTGAACCTAACAGTAAGGCCTAGGGCTTAGTCGACCAAACCTTCATGGGCTCTCTTCGTCGGCTTGGATCATCATGTAGACAACTTGATTATCACCATCCAAGCCTTCAATATCCCGATGGACTCCTTGTTGGTCTTGAACATTTCACACAAGAGCTTGAAGGGACTCCTTGAAGCGCTTGGCCCGTGCACGTGTGACACTGGGCCCAATGGAACTCGAACTGGATCATTACTTGGGCTAAGGTCCGTGCACACATCAGTCCCCTCCACTTGAGAAGGATTTGTCCTCAAATCTGGATAGAAATGGATGATACTACAAGCGTTGGTAGTATGAAGCCCAAATCTAATGCCACCACATATTGGCCCTCATACTATGATTCGGTGCTCATGTCTCTTGGTTAGTTTGAAAATGCTCACAACCAGCCAAGAAAAACTCATGGCTTTACTCCAATGGCTCCTCTTGTTTGTATAATTCCCCTCCTCTTGAAAGCAATTTGCCCACAAATTGAAGCACGAATGGTGACAAGACGAGTTACATGCCTTTGACTCAATCTTGTTACGATTGCTACAGATGTCATCCGATGCAAAACCCACGTGCTAAGTTGGAAAATAACCCTTGTCGAACCTTGAATCTCACAAACTATCTTCAATGTGTGCTCAACTTGATCGTTTGTGGTCACGAGGTAAGGGTCCTCAAAGTGGTGTGAAGTGTATCCCATGAAATCGAACTCCGGCCAGAACACACTTGCAAGGTCCCATGGCGGATTTGGTGATATTGGAGCTTCATGTGTACTAAGAGCAAGACGAAAATCACAATGGTCATTGATGTACTTGTTCTTTAAACGAACCCTTGGTACACAACCATCCCCAAAATGTGGAGTGTTCCCTTCAAGATGAGCTCGAATCAACTCCCTTTTGGTGTGGACTGATTTGAGTTGACATTGTTCCGTGAATGGATACCAACGGGGTTTAACTCTTGGAGGCTTGCAAAGCCTATAATTGATTTTGGAATGGAACGCACTAAGAACAGCTCAACTTCCCTTTGCCTGATCTGTATAAAAGAAGAAACACTAAACAAAGCAAAGGTAAGTTCGTTAGGAAAATAATAGGCCTTCACCGGGTTGTTCAAGATCAGCCCACTTTCTCTCTTTTCCTCCTTTTTACCACCCATCTCATCAGATTTTTCCATCTCCTTTTCTAGTTCAACAGCTGACCCTTTCATCTCGTTGCTTTCAACTCCCTCGGGTTTTACCTCTTCAGGCACAATTCCCTCATCTAGCCTTTTCTCCATTCTATAACGCTCAAGCTCATTTTCATGTATGCTAGATCAATACAAAGCTGGTCATAAGTAAGTGATACAAGTACAAAACGACGACTATTAAATAAGAAGGCATACTTATTAGTATGTCCGTCATATTTAACTTCTCGCCTCGACATCCATGCTTTGCCCAACAACACAGGTGTCACTTGAATTGGGACTACATCACACAACACCTCGTCCACATATTTGCCGATTTGAATAGGTACAAGTGTGTGCTTAGTAACCCAAACAACACCACGAGTACTCATCAACTGGTACAGTTGAAGATGATCAATGTAGGAGTGGGTAGTGTTCCTAAAATGTAGGAGAGTAGCCAAGTGAAAACAAAGGAGTTATCCAAGTGCTTTACTTAGTTTCCTAAATGAATTTGGAAATCAAGTAAACAACTTGGATGAAGCAAGCAATACTCGGACAGATTTGAAACAAAGAAACCCTAGTGCAAATGAAACCCTAGCCGCCGCCCCACTTGTTTTCTTGTTGCTCAAGTGATGACTAACGACCAAGACAGATTTGGGAACACAACCTTTCGGCAAATTTTGGACAGAAATTATCGACAAACTAGACACAAACACAAAAGGGATAACACACCAACAGATTTTGTGTTCGGATAAACAGTAACGTGAACAGTGTCGGTGAAGAGTGACGGTGAACAGTGTCATTTTTTTCTTCTTTTTTTTTTAACAAGGCAGCGGACAAAACACAAAAACCCTTCGATGCAACTACGAAAAACAAGGATATAACGAAAGATACCTTCACCTAAGCTCTGAAGCCAACTGATACGGTCCTCGATCAACTCGTTTCGAGACACGTAACACGCTTGTCCAAGGATCTAGTGGGGTTGTCCAACGCTTCGATTGTGGAACCTAAAACCAAAACGGACGACACGAATTGATTGAAGGTGGTAGAACGGCGACTCCAATTGAGGTGAATACTATAGTGGATAGGTCGGTAGAACAATCAAGGACAATACGCAAGATTGCTCAAGAACCCTTGCCAAGCAAGTTAAGGTTCGAATGCTCTCAATAAGTCGAAGAGAAACAAATCAGAATTTTATTATCAAAATTGTGCACCCGTTAATCATACAAAGTGAGCCTTTATATATAGGCTAAGGGGCAAATAAAACCCTAAAAAACTAGACAAGGAAGGTCGGCCACTCCTTGGACAAGGTGGGCCGGGCCATGACTCAAATAAACTAATCTAATCCAACTCTAAGCAATTGAACCTAACAGTAAGGCCTAGGGCTTAGTCGACCAAACCTTCATGGGCTCTCTTCGTCGGCTTGGATCATCATGTAGACAACTTGATTATCACCTTCCAAGCCTTCAATATCCCGATGGACTCCTTGTTGGTCTTGAACATTTCACACAAGAGCTTGAAGGGACTCCTTGAAGCGCTTGGCCCGTGCACGTGTGACTCTGGGCCCAATGGAACTCGAACTGGATCATTACTTGGGCTAAGGTCCGTGCACACATCAGTCCCCTCCACTTGAGAAGGATTTGTCCTCAAATCTGGATAGAAATGGATGATACTACAAGCGTTGGTAGTATGAAGCCCAAATCTAATGCCACCACATATTGGCCCTCATACTATGATTCGGTGCTCATGTCTCTTGGTTAGTTTGAAAATGCTCACAACCAGCCAAGAAAAACTCATGGCTTTACTCGAATGGCTCCTCTTGTTTGTATAATTCCCCTCCTCTTGAAAGCAATTTGCCCACAAATTGAAGCACGAATGGTGACAAGACGAGTTACATGCCTTTGACTCAATCTTGTTACGATTGCTACAGATGTCATCCGATGCAAAACCCACGTGCTAAGTTGGAAAATAACCCTTGTCGAACCTTGAATCTCACAAACTATCTTCAATGTGTGCTCAACTTGATCGTTTGTGGTCACGAGGTAAGGGTCCTCAAAGTGGTGTGAAGTGTATCCCATGAAATCGAACTCCGGCCAGAACACACTTGCAAGGTCCCATGGCGGATTTGGTGATATTGGAGCTTCATGTGTACTAAGAGCAAGACGAAAATCACAATGGTCATTGATGTACTTGTTCTTTAAACGAACCCTTGGTACACAACCATCCCCAAAATGTGGAGTGTTCCCTTCAAGATGAGCTCGAATCAACTCCCTTTTGGTGTGGACTGATTTGAGTTGACATTGTTCCGTGAATGGATACCAACGGGGTTTAACTCTTGGAGGCTTGCAAAGCCTATAATTGATTTTGGAATGGAACGCACTAAGAACAGCTCAACTTCCCTTTGCCTGATCTGTATAAAAGAAGAAACACTAAACAAAGCAAAGGTAAGTTCGTTAGGAAAATAATAGGCCTTCACCGGGTTGTTCAAGATCAGCCCACTTTCTCTCTTTTCCTCCATTTTACCACCCATCTCATCAGATTTTTCCATCTCTTTTTCTAGTTCAACAGCTGATCCTTTCATCTCGTTGCTTTCAACTCCCTCGGGTTAACCTCTTCAGGCACAATTCCCTCATCTAGCCTTTTCTCCATTCTATAACGCTCAAGCTCATTTTCATGTATGCTAGATCAATACAAAGCTGGTCATAAGTAAGTGATACAAGTACAAAACGACGACTACTAAATAAGAAGGCATACTTATTAGTATGTCCGTCATATTTAACTTCTCGCCTCGACATCCATGCTTTGCCCAACAACACAGGTGTCACTTGAATTGGGACTACATCACACAACACCTCGTCCACATATTTGCCGATTTGAATAGGTACAAGTGTGTGCTTAGTAACCCAAACAACACCACGAGTACTCATCAACTGGTACAGTTGAAGATGATCAATGGTTGGAAGATTTAATTTCTCAACCATGATAGCACTTGCAAGGATGACTTCACAACTCCCATCAATGGGCAAGCTACAAATTTTATCTTTGACACCGCAACGAGTATAAAACCAACCAAGCAACTGAGATTTGATGAGGTCCAATTGCTCATCTACACCGCGTAATGCCACTTCTTTGACTCCCTTAGGATCAGGAAGACAATGTTGTGGGCTAGCTTTTATGCGTCTTGTATTCGCCATGACGTATGAGGGAACCTGCAAAAAGTTAGCAACGAAGCCGAAGATGTTGCCTTTCACGCTCCCTCACGTGTATCCACTCGCACTCGTGTATATGGATGTCACTCTAATTGACTTACCAAATGCTTTTACCTGTAGTTGAGAAAGGCCGCTCAAGTCCAATAATTGTCACCACTTTTGCCATAAGAGTAACCAAGAAGGTAAGACACAAATGTGGGTGCAAAATGAAGTGGGAATGGACGAATTTGGAAGGCCAATAGTGGCGGACAGAAATGGAAGTGCACCAATGGGAACATAAAAGATAGAAACCCTAGCTTCCAAAAATGTAGGAGTAGGTCTACAGGGTTCATAACTACTCCTCTTACTACAGGACGCTTACCTAGCCAACGCTTAGATCCGGCTCTACCCAAACTTTTCTGGTTCACCCCAACATTCCCTACTTGTCCGACTGTTGCTGAGCAGTTTTTGGATATCAAACGGACCTCCCCAGAAGGTAGTGTTCCTAAATTGTAGGAGAGAATGTAGGAGAGTAGCCAAGTGAAAACAAAGGAGTTATCCGAGTGCTTTACTTAGTTTCCTAAATGAATTTGGAAATCAAGTAAACAACTTGGATGAAGCAAGCAATACTCGGACAGATTTGAAACAAAGAAACCCTAGTGCAAATGAGACCGTAGCCGCCGCCCCACTTGTTTTCTTGTTGCTCAAGTGATGACTAACGACCAAGACAGATTTGGGAACACAACCTTTCGGCAAATTTTGGACAGAAATTATCGACAAACTAGACACAAACACAAAAGGGATAACACACCAACAGATTTTGTGTTCGGATAAACAGTAACGTGAACAGTGTCGGTGAAGAGTGACGGTGAACAGTGTCATTTTTTTCTTCTTTTTTTTTTTTAACAAGGCAGCGGACAAAACACAAAAACCCTTCGACGCAACTACGAAAAACAAGGATATAACGAAAGATACCTTCACCTAAGCTCTGAAGCCAACTGATACGGTCCTCGATCAACTCGTTTCGAGACACGTAACACGCTTGTCCAAGGATCGAGTGAGGTTGTCCAACGCTTGGATTGCGGAACCTAAAACCAAAACGGACGACACGAATTGATTGAAGGTGGTAGAACGGCGACTCCAATTGAGGTGAATACTCTAGTGGATAGGTCGGTAGAACAATCAAGGACAATACGCAAGATTGCTCAAGAACCCTTGCCAAGCAAGTTAAGGTTCGAATGCTCTCAATAAGTCGAAGAGAAACAAATCAGAATTTTATTATCAAAATTGTGCACCCGTTAATCATACAAAGTGAGCCTTTATATAGGCTAAGGGGCTAATAAAACCCTAAGAAACTAGACAAGGAAGGTCGGCCACTCCTTGGACAAGGTAGGCCGGGCCATGACTCAAATAAACTAATCTAATCCAACTCTAAGCAATTGAACCTAACAGTAAGGCCTAGGGCTTAGTCGACCAAACCTTCATGGGCTCTCTTCGTCGGCCTGGATCATCATGTAGACAACTTGATTATCACCTTCCAAGCCTTCAATATCCCGATGGACTCCTTGTTGGTCTTGAACATTTCACACAAGAGCTTGAAGGGACTCCTTGAAGCGCTTGGCCCGTGCACGTGTGACTGGGCCCAATGGAACTCGAACTGGATCATTACTTGGGCTAAGGTCCGTGCACACATCAGTCCCCTCCACTTGAGAAGGATTTGTCCTCAAATCTGGATAGAAATGGATGATACTACAAGCGTTGGTAGTATGAAGCCCAAATCTAATGCCACCACATATTGGCCCTCATACTATGATTCGGTGCTCATGTCTCTTGGTTAGTTTGAAAATGCTCACAACCAGCCAAGAAAAACTCATGGCTTTACTCCAATGGCTCCTCTTGTTTGTATAATTCCCCTCCTCTTGAAAGCAATTTGCCCACAAATTGAAGCACGAATGGTGACAAGACGAGTTACATGCCTTTGACTCAATCTTGTTACGATTGCTACAGATGTCATCCGATGCAAAACCCACGTGCTAAGTTGGAAAATAACCCTTGTCGAACCTTGAATCTCACAAACTATCTTCAATGTGTGCTCAACTTGATCGTTTGTGGTCACGAGGTAAGGGTCCTCAAAGTGGTGTGAAGTGTATCCCATGAAATCGAACTCCGGCCAGAACACACTTGCAAGGTCCCATGGCGGATTTGGTGATATTGGAGCTTCATGTGTACTAAGAGCAAGACGAAAATCACAATGGTCATTGATGTACTTGTTCTTTAAACGAACCCTTGGTACACAACCATCCCCAAAATGTGGAGTGTTCCCTTCAAGATGAGCTCGAATCAACTCCCTTTTGGTGTGGACTGATTTGAGTTGACATTGTTCCGTGAATGGATACCAACGGGGTTTAACTCTTGGAGGCTTGCAAAGCCTATAATTGATTTTGGAATGGAACGCACTAAGAACAGCTCAACTTCCCTTTGCCTGATCTGTATAAAAGAAGAAACACTAAACAAAGCAAAGGTAAGTTCGTTAGGAAAATAATAGGCCTTCACCGGGTTGTTCAAGATCAGCCCACTTTCTCTCTTTTCCTCCATTTTACCACCCATCTCATCAGATTTTTCCATCTCTTTTTCTAGTTCAACAGCTGATCCTTTCATCTCGTTGCTTTCAACTCCCTCGGGTTAACCTCTTCAGGCACAATTCCCTCATCTAGCCTTTTCTCCATTCTATAACGCTCAAGCTCATTTTCATGTATGCTAGATCAATACAAAGCTGGTCATAAGTAAGTGATACAAGTACAAAACGACGACTACTAAATAAGAAGGCATACTTATTAGTATGTCCGTCATATTTAACTTCTCGCCTCGACATCCATGCTTTGCCCAACAACACAGGTGTCACTTGAATTGGGACTACATCACACAACACCTCGTCCACATATTTGCCGATTTGAATAGGTACAAGTGTGTGCTTAGTAACCCAAACAACACCACGAGTACTCATCAACTGGTACAGTTGAAGATGATCAATGGTTGGAAGATTTAATTTCTCAACCATGATAGCACTTGCAAGGATGACTTCACAACTCCCATCAATGGGCAAGCTACAAATTTTATCTTTGACACCGCAACGAGTATAAAACCAACCACGCAACTGAGATTTGATGAGGTCCAATTGCTCATCTACACCGCGTAATGCCACTTCTTTGACTCCCTTAGGATCAGGAAGACAATGTTGTGGGCTAGCTTTTATGCGTCTTGTATTCGCCATGACGTATGAGGGAACCTGCAAAAAGTTAGCAACGAAGCCGAAGATGTTGCCTTTCACGCTCCCTCACGTGTATCCACTCGCACTCGTGTATATGGATGTCACTCTAATTGACTTACCAAATGCTTTTACCTGTAGTTGAGAAAGGCCGCTCAAGTCCAATAATTGTCACCACTTTTGCCATAAGAGTAACCAAGAAGGTAAGACACAAATGTGGGTGCAAAATGAAGTGGGAATGGACGAATTTGGAAGGCCAATAGTGGCGGACAGAAATGGAAGTGCACCAATGGGAACATAAAAGATAGAAACCCTAGCTTCCAAAAATGTAGGAGTAGGTCTACAGGGTTCATAACTACTCCTCTTACTACAGGACGCTTACCTAGCCAACGCTTAGATCCGGCTCTACCCAAACTTTTCTGGTTCACCCCAACATTCCCTACTTGTCCGACTGTTGCTGAGCAGTTTTTGGATATCAAACGGACCTCCCTAGAAGGTAGTGTTCCTAAATTGTAGGAGAGAATGTAGGAGAGTAGCCAAGTGAAAACAAAGGAGTTATCCGAGTGCTTTACTTAGTTTCCTAAATGAATTTGGAAATCAAGTAAACAACTTGGATGAAGCAAGCAATACTCGGACAGATTTGAAACAAAGAAACCCTAGTGCAAATGAGACCGTAGCCGCCGCCCCACTTGTTTTCTTGTTGCTCAAGTGATGACTAACGACCAAGACAGATTTGGGAACACAACCTTTCGGCAAATTTTGGACAGAAATTATCGACAAACTAGACACAAACACAAAAGGGATAACACACCAACAGATTTTGTGTTCGGATAAACAGTAACGTGAACAGTGTCGGTGAAGAGTGACGGTGAACAGTGTCATTTTTTTCTTCTTTTTTTTTTAACAAGGCAGCGGACAAAACACAAAAACCCTTCGATGCAACTACGAAAAACAAGGATATAACGAAAGATACCTTCACCTAAGCTCTGAAGCCAACTGATACGGTCCTCGATCAACTCGTTTCGAGACACGTAACAAGCTTGTCCAAGGATCGAGTGAGATTGTCCAACGCTTGGATTGCGGAACCTAAAACCAAAACGGACGACACGAATTGATTGAAGGTGGTAGAACGGCGACTCCAATTGAGGTGAATACTCTAGTGGATAGGTCGGTAGAACAATCAAGGACAATACGCAAGATTGCTCAAGAACCCTTGCCAAGCAAGTTAAGGTTCGAATGCTCTCAATAAGTCGAAGAGAAACAAATCAGAATTTTATTATCAAAATTGTGCACCCGTTAATCATACAAAGTGAGCCTTTATATAGGCTAAGGGGCTAATAAAACCCTAAGAAACTAGACAAGGAAGGTCGGCCACTCCTTGGACAAGGTAGGCCGGGCCATGACTCAAATAAACTAATCTAATCCAACTCTAAGCAATTGAACCTAACAGTAAGGCCTAGGGCTTAGTCGACCAAACCTTCATGGGCTCTCTTCGTCGGCCTGGATCATCATGTAGACAACTTGATTATCACCTTCCAAGCCTTCAATATCCCGATGGACTCCTTGTTGGTCTTGAACATTTCACACAAGAGCTTGAAGGGACTCCTTGAAGCGCTTGGCCCGTGCACGTGTGACTGGGCCCAATGGAACTCGAACTGGATCATTACTTGGGCTAAGGTCCGTGCACACATCAGTCCCCTCCACTTGAGAAGGATTTGTCCTCAAATCTGGATAGAAATGGATGATACTACAAGCGTTGGTAGTATGAAGCCCAAATCTAATGCCACCACATATTGGCCCTCATACTATGATTCGGTGCTCATGTCTCTTGGTTAGTTTGAAAATGCTCACAACCAGCCAAGAAAAACTCATGGCTTTACTCGAATGGCTCCTCTTGTTTGTATAATTCCCCTCCTCTTGAAAGCAATTTGCCCACAAATTGAAGCACGAATGGTGACAAGACGAGTTACATGCCTTTGACTCAATCTTGTTACGATTGCTACAGATGTCATCCAATGCAAAACCCACGTGCTAAGTTGGAAAATAACCCTTGTCGAACCTTGAATCTCACAAACTATCTTCAATGTGTGCTCAACTTGATCGTTTGTGGTCACGAGGTAAGGGTCCTCAAAGTGGTGTGAAGTGTATTCCCTGAAATCGAACTCCGGCCAGAACACACTTGCAAGGTCCCATGGCGGATTTGGTGATATTGGAGCTTCATGTGTACTAAGAGCAAGACGAAAATCACAATGGTCATTGATGTACTTGTTCTTTAAATGAACCCTTGGTACACAACCATCCCCAAAATGTGGAGTGTTCCCTTCAAGATGAGCTCGAATCAACTCCCTTTTGGTGTGGACTGATTTGAGTTGACATTGTTCCGTGAATGGATACCAACGGGGTTTAACTCTTGGAGGCTTGCAAAGCCTATAATTGATTTTGGAATGGAACGTACTAAGAACAGCTCAACTTCCCTTTGCCTGATCTGTATAAAAGAAGAAACACTAAACAAAGCAAAGGTAAATTCGTTAGGAAAATAATAGGCCTTCACCGGGTTGTTCAAGATCAGCCCACTTTCTCTCTTTTCCTCCTTTTTACCACCCATCTCATCAGATTTTTCCATCTACTTTTCTAGTTCAACAGCTGACCCTTTCATCTCGTTGCTTTCAACTCCCTCGGGTTTTACCTCTTCAGGCACAATTCCCTCATCTAGCCTTTTCTCCATTCTATAACGCTCAAGCTCATTTTCATGTATGCTAGATCAATACAAAGCTGGTCATAAGTAAGTGATACAAGTACAAAACGACGACTATTAAATAAGAAGGCATACTTATTAGTATGTCCGTCATATTTAACTTCTCGCCTCGACATCCATGCTTTGCCCAACAACACAGGTGTCACTTGAATTGGGACTACATCACACAACACCTCGTCCACATATTTGCCAATTTGAATAGGTACAAGTGTGTGCTTAGTAACCCAAACAACACCACGAGTACTCATCAACTGGTACAGTTGAAGATGATCAATGTAGGAGTGGGTAGTGTTCCTAAAATGTAGGAGAGTAGCCAAGTGAAAACAAAGGAGTTATCCAAGTGCTTTACTTAGTTTCCTAAATGAATTTGGAAATCAAGTAAACAACTTGGATGAAGCAAGCAATACTCGGACAGATTTGAAACAAAGAAACCCTAGTGCAAATGAAACCCTAGCCGCCGCCCCACTTGTTTTCTTGTTACTCAAGTGATGACTAACGACCAAGACAGATTTGGGAACACAACCTTTCGGCAAATTTTGGACAGAAATTATCGACAAACTAGACACAAACACAAAAGGGATAACACACCAACAGATTTTGTGTTCGGATAAACAGTAACGTGAACAGTGTCGGTGAAGAGTGACGGTGAACAGTGTCATTTTTTTCTTCTTTTTTTTTTTTTTAACAAGGCAGCGGACAAAACACAAAAACCTTTCGATGCAACTACGAAAAACAAGGATATAACGAAATATACCTTCACCTAAGCTCTGAAGCCAACTGATACGGTCCTCGATCAACTCGTTTCGAGACACGTAACACGCTTGTCCAAGGATCTAGTGGGGTTGTCCAAAGCTTCGATTGCGGAACCTAAAACCAAAACGGACGACACGAATTGATTGAAGGTGGTAGAACGGCGACTCCAATTGAGGTGAATACTATAGTGGATAGGTCGGTAGAACAATCAAGGACAATACGCAAGATTGCTCAAGAACCCTTGCCAAGCAAGTTAAGGTTCGAATGCTCTCAATAAGTCGAAGAGAAACAAATCAGAATTTTATTATCAAAATTGTGCACCCGTTAATCATACAAAGTGAGCCTTTATATAGGCTAAGGGGCAAATAAAACCCTAAGAAACTAGACAAGGAAGGTCGGCCACTCCTTGGACAAGGTGGGCCGGGCCATGACTCAAATAAACTAATCTAATCCAACTCTAAGCAATTGAACCTAACACTAAGGCCTAGGGCTTAGTCGACCAAACCTTCATGGGCTCTCTTCGTGGGCCTGGATCATCATGTAGACAACTTGATTATCACCTTCCAAGCCTTCAATATCCCGATGGACTCCTTGTTGGTCTTGAACATTTCACACAAGAGCTTGAAGGGACTCCTTTGAAGCGCTTGGCCCGTGCACGTGTGACTGGGCCCAATGGAACTCGAACTGGATCATTACTTGGGCTAAGGTCCGTGCACACATCAGTCCCCTCCACTTGAGAAGGATTTGTCCTCAAATTTGGATAGAAATGGATGATACTACAAGCGTTGGTAGTATGAAGCCCAAATCTAAAGCCACCACATATTGGCCCTCATACTATGATTCGGTGCTCATGTCTCTTGGTTAGTTTGAAAATGCTCACAACCAGCCAAGAAAAACTCATGGCTTTACTCGAATGGCTCCTCTTGTTTGTATAATTCCCCTCCTCTTGAAAGCAATTTGCCCACAAATTGAAGCACGAATGGTGACAAGACGAGTTACATGCCTTTGACTCAATCTTGTTACGATTGCTACAGATGTCATCCGATGCAAAACCCACGTGCTAAGTTGGAAAATAACCCTTGTCGAACCTTGAATCTCACAAACTATCTTCAATGTGTGCTCAACTTGATCGTTTGTGGTCACGAGGTAAGGGTCCTCAAAGTGGTGTGAAGTGTATCCCATGAAATCGAACTCCGGCCAGAACACACTTGCAAGGTTCCATGGCGGATTTGGTGATATTGGAGCTTCATGTGTACTAAGAGCAAGACGAAAATCACAATGGTCATTGATGTACTTGTTCTTTAAACGAACCCTTGGTACACAACCATCCCCAAAATGTGGAGTGTTCCCTTCAAGATGAGCTCGAATCAACTCCCTTTTGGTGTGGACTGATTTGAGTTGACATTGTTCCGTGAATGGATACCAACGGGGTTTAACTCTTGGAGGCTTGCAAAGCCTATAATTGATTTTGGAATGGAACGCACTAAGAACAGCTCAACTTCCCTTTGCCTGATCTGTATAAAAGAAGAAACACTAAGCAAAGCAAAGGTAAGTTCGTTAGGAAAATAATAGGCCTTCACCGGGTTGTTCAAGATCAGCCCACTTTCTCTCTTTTCCTCCTTTTTACCACCCATCTCATCAGATTTTTCCATCTCCTTTTCTAGTTCAACAGCTGACCCTTTCATCTCGTTGCTTTCAACTCCCTCGGGTTTTACCTCTTCAGGCACAATTCCCTCATCTAGCCTTTTCTCCATTCTATAACGCTCAAGCTCATTTTCATGTATGCTAGATCAATACAAAGCTGGTCATAAGTAAGTGATACAAGTACAAAACGACGACTATTAAATAAGAAGGCATACTTATTAGTATGTCCGTCATATTTAACTTCTCGCCTCGACATCCATGCTTTGCCCAACAACACAGGTGTCACTTGAATTCGGACTACATCACACAACACCTCGTCCACATATTTGCCGATTTGAATAGGTACAAGCGTGTGCTTAGTAACCCAAACAACACCACGAGTACTCATCAACTGGTACAGTTGAAGATGATCAATGTAGGAGTGGGTAGTGTTCCTAAAATGTAGGAGAGTAGCCAAGTGAAAACAAAGGAGTTATCCAAGTGCTTTACTTAGTTTCCTAAATGAATTTGGAAATCAAGTAAACAACTTGGATGAAGCAAGCAATACTCCGACAGATTTGAAACAAAGAAACCCTAGTGCAAATGAAACCCTAGCCGCCGCCCCACTTGTTTTCTTGTTGCTCAAGTGATGACTAACGACCAAGACAGATTTGGGAACACAACCTTTCGGCAAATTTTGGACAGAAATTATCGACAAACTAGACACAAACACAAAAGGGATAACACACCAACAGATTTTGTGTTCGGATAAACAGTAACGTGAACAGTGTCGGTGAAGAGTGACGGTGAACAGTGTCATTTTTTTCTTCTTTTTTTTTTTAACAAGGCAGCGGACAAAACACAAAAACACTTCGATGCAACTACGAAAAACAAGGATATAACGAAAGATACCTTCACCTAAGCTCTGAAGCCAACTGATACGGTCCTCGATCAACTCGTTTCGAGACACGTAACACGCTTGTCCAAGGATCTAGTTGTAACATCCCGAATATTAGGAGGTTGTTTGTGAAGAAAATATTAAAGTATATTTCTTCGGGTTTGATTTAAAACCTTATTTCGTTTTAAACGACTAGAAACCCTAATGTTTTAATCAAAAAACCCTAGTTTACTTGTGACTAAACGGTTTCTTAAATCTTTCATATTTTACTAGAGATTCTAATGTTAATTATTGAAATTGTAAATTCCTCACGTTTTCTTAAAAAATTTCCTTTTATTTGAAAATTATTATTTATTAAGGCCCTACTACCCAATTGTTCAACAATAAGTGCAGATGAACCTGGAAATAGGGTTTTACACTTCGGTTTCAAGATTTGAGCAAAATTAGGGTTTTCGCGATTTTTCGCCGGATGAATTTTCGGTACTGACCAAGGATCAATTTGGTGATTAAAAGTGACTTTTAAGTGAAAAATCATATGTGAGTAGTAGCAATGATATAAGGTTAGAGTATGGGAAGAAAAAAAAAAAACAGTAGTACGTGAGTTTTTAAGAAAAACGGCGTGAACCGGCGGGTCCCGCGCACTACCAGTTGAACGTACCACTTGACCACCACTTTCTTACCATACAAGCTTATTGACTTTTGAGCAAAATATCTTCTTGTTTGGCAGCTACTTTGACCGAAAATTTGAGGCTAGAAAATAGCAAGGAAGAAAGAGAAAAATGAAAGGTGGTGGTGGCGACACTTGTCGCCACCCTAGAGTTTCTTGGCCAAGTGATTAACTAGCCTTCTTAAACCAATTTTCTGCACTTTCCTCTTCATTTTTCCAGCAGCTGGTCGACCAAGAGGGAGAGAGAAAGTGAGAGCAAGAAACAAATCCTTCTTCTTGATTCTAACCAACCAAGTGACAAATTAAATTTCTAAACCGATTAAACTTACCTTTGAGTGATTAGTTAGTGATTGTTGGTGAAATTTTGGAAAGAGAAAGCTTGGGCTACACTTGGTGAACTCTAATCAAGGTAAGAGGATGATATCTCTCTAACTTTCTCTTTCAATCATGGTTAAAGTAAGCTTAGTAGCTTGATTGGTGGTGGATTCATGGATGCTAGCATGTGTAGAAGTTTTTCCCCAATTTATTTGATGAACTAGGGCAGTGGAATTTCTGCCCAACTTGATGTATGATGCTTGTATGTTACAATTAATGTTGTATAAGATGTTTTGGTAGTGTGAGAGGTGAGAAATTGGGGAAAGTTGCACTAGAAACTACAAATTTCAGATTTCTGGAAATTCTAGCTTACATTCTGTCCGAATTTGTATCTGTATGTTAGAGGCCGAATTGGCTTTGGGTAAAAGAAGGAAAGTTGTAGAGAATGATATTTTGTAGGTGCCTGTAAACTTTCAGCCCAATCGGAGCAACGTAGGTCATGAAAAGTCCGAAATACCCTTACTGTTTCAAATATTTCCCAGCAGTCCGTTTCATCAGTTAAGTCCAGTTTATCACGTTTTTTGACTAGGAGCCGTACTGATTTAGCTCTGGGCCAAAACATGAAAGTTGTAGTATTCTGACTTAGCTTTTAAATGCCTCTAAGAACACCTGATTCGGACTTTTGTACTCTGAGATATGACCATTACAGGGTAATGCGGTTATATAGCCGACAAATTGGTTTCTGGTTTAGTAATTTGAGGATTTGACTAAGCTACATTAGGAACTGGACTAAGTGACCTTCATGAACATTGCAGCCCTATATCTTAGCTTCGAAACGGCATAGGTTACGCCTCAATCCAATAAGCGTAGCCTCGGATATGTTATTTCCGCATTCGTACGTCAAATCTGTCTTGTGCTAAGTTGAATTTCTGCACTTGTCATTGTTGTGATTCTTGTTATTATGATATTGTGAGCCTATGGAACGGCTCTGGACATGAATTGTTGACATATGTGATGTTGGGTTGTGGTTGAGAAAAATAATGAAGCCTAAATGGCTGGAAAATTAGGTAAACACAAAGGGCATGCTGCCCGAATTTACGCTCGAAAACTATATAAATACACTTGCGACTTGGGTCGAATTGGTATGAATAGTGCTTGAACCATCTAGGGTACTTGAGTATTTTTGTTCCGGGGTATATAAGGAAGGACTTGGCCGAACTTGTACGCTTGAGAAAGGAAATAATGATTGCTCGGAGTATGTTTTCCTTATACTTTCGACTTGCATGGCATTTTCAAGTATAAATGTTACAAAGTTTTACCATTTAAAAAGCGAGCAAGTGTTTCACGACTACCATCCGAGTGAATTTCAATTTCTTGATTTTATTGAACGAAACGTCTAAGTTTCGAATCTTAGTCATGTTTCAAAGTTCTCAAACTGAGTTTTATCGCAGATTTGGACTCCGAACCCGGAGTATAACCTGAAAGTGACCAGTAAAGGCACTATATCTTTTGGTGAGTGCTTTCAAATACCGAATTGCACTAGATACTTGAACTTGATACGTGACCAATATGAGTACATGTTATATACGTGAATTGATAGGGCAAGAGTGTACTTTATCGCACTTGCCCTTACGTGATATACTTGTTTATTGTTGCAATTGACTTGATATACTTGATTATGATGCGCGCACTTCCTGGAATTCCAGAAACCCTGTGGCGAGTTACTCTAGTCGAGCCGGCAAGGGCTTGGTCGATTGGGTAACGAACCCTGGGTCTCTTGTATTGTCGAGTGGAGTGATATCTCCTCGACTAATCGGTATACTCGAGTATTACCACCCATGTTCTTGAGGATTTTGGGCCCAGCTGGGGGTTGAACGGTGGACGGAGAGTCGTTTAAGTGGTGTTCTACTGGATTGGTTACTTACTTGAAAGTTGACGGAGTGTCAACTACTACGGGATCAAGCTTCTGGTAATGTAATGGGAATTTGGCTCCTGAGAGTCATCCGTATCCTTATACTTTGGAGTAATTATTGTTTATTGGATTATTGTTTCTTTTGAAAAATTTTCTACATTCGTTCATTTTAAGATTGCTACTTGACGTGTTATTGCTCACCTTTATGAACTCTTCATGCTTGTTACTTTGCTATACCGAAAACTTGTACTTCTAAATAATGGTCAATTTGCTATTTGGAACCTCACTGGGCTTTTAGCTCATTCCACTCCATTTGTTTTCCTTTCAGGGGTACGAGTGACGCGTGAGACTTGTAAAAGACTAGCGTAGCCTTTTGTTTTGACTTTTGACTTTTTGGTCTTGTACTCGCGCTATTCCTCGAATGGAACATGTTGTACTTGGATTGTATACGTATTGAACTAGTTGGGTGTGTTGAGACTTTGTACCTCGATTTCTATTAATGTAAATTATAAGCTTGAATTGGGAATGTTATTTATGGTTCATGGATGTGTGTACGTGACTCGATTAAGATAGTGAGTGAGTCCTGGCGAGAGCTGGGCAGGCGGTCCGCCGAACCCTTTGGTACGCCTTAGGGGGAGGTGGGGTCGTCACAGATGGTATCAGAGCTCCTTTTGAGCTCGTGCCAGGAGAGGGTTCTCGGACTGTGGGGATTGGCTTGTTAAGTGTGGAACAATTGTCTATTGTTGGAGACCTTAGTTAGTTATGCCAGGTAGGAATCTCTAATATGGATGATTTACTCTTGGGACCGGCCGGCTCGAGTTGTGAATTGTCTTATTGTGGATTCTTGTACTTGGGTATCATATAGTGAAGAGCGTTAGAATAAGGGTCTGTATCTTGATTGCACTTGAGGTGAGTTTTGATGGAAAGGTTAAAGCGTGGATGATTCTAACATTTAACCTTGTTATTGGACCGATCAAAGGGGTTTGCAATACTTGAACTGTCTGAGACAGACTAAAATGAGCTCATTTGGGACTTGAACTTGTTTTGGCGAGTGTGCTCTTACGTACATGTAATGGACCTGATTTGATTTTTACACATGAGTAATATGACCTATATGTGGATTTGAATTCGGCGACTGTTTGAGAATGTGAATTGCTGGGTATAGGCTAGTCGAGTGAGTTCTTATTTGTACCCGTGCTTCTTGAACTTGAAGTAATTGAATCTACTTTTGAACTTATATGTTTGAACCCTGCTTTGACCTTGCTTTTGAACTTATTCGTATTTGTGGGGCTGTAGACCAGCTACTTCTCCTCTGTAGCGGTTGAACTAAAACTCTCTGGTGAGCCTTTGCCTGTTGTGTTTCCAAGCACCGCCAGGGGTAAATTTTTCGACTTGAGAAATTTTCGACTTGAGGCTAAGCCATGTTCTAAATTTTTCGAATATCTGAGACTTTACTTTCAACTCAGGGCTAGTTATGTGAATTGAGCCCTTTTTGCATGATCTATTTGGTTATCTCTTAGCTCTTTACTAAATGATAAGGTCATATATAAGGGATTGGAGTGATTTCTAGTACCTGATTGACTTTAAAGGACTCTTAGTACCCGTTGGAATTTCGAGGGCGAAATTCTTTTAAGGAGGGAGATTGTAACATCCCGAATATTAGGAGGTTGTTTGTGAAGAAAATATTAAAGTATATTTCTTCGGGTTTGATTTAAAACCTTATTTCGTTTTAAACGACTAGAAACCCTAATGTTTTAATCAAAAAACCCTAGTTTACTTGTGACTAAACGGTTTCTTAAATCTTTCATATTTTACTAGAGATTCTAATGTTAATTATTGAAATTGTAAATTCCTCACGTTTTCTTAAAAAATTTCCTTTTATTTGAAAATTATTATTTATTAAGGCCCTACTACCCAATTGTTCAACAATAAGTGCAGATGAACCTGGAAATAGGGTTTTACACTTCGGTTTCAAGATTTGAGCAAAATTAGGGTTTTCGCGATTTTTCGCCGGATGAATTTTCGGTACTGACCAAGGATCAATTTGGTGATTAAAAGTGACTTTTAAGTGAAAAATCATATGTGAGTAGTAGCAATGATATAAGGTTAGAGTATGGGAAGAAAAAAAAAACAGTAGTACGTGAGTTTTTAAGAAAAACGGCGCGAACCGGCGGGTCCCGCGCACTACCAGTTGAACGTACCACTTGACCACCACTTTCTTACCATACAAGCTTATTGACTTTTGAGCAAAATATCTTCTTGTTTGGCAGCTACTTTGACCGAAAATTTGAGGCTAGAAAATAGCAAGGAAGAAAGAGAAAAATGAAAGGTGGTGGTGGCGACACTTGTCGCCACCCTAGAGTTTCTTGGTCAAGTGATTAACTAGCCTTCTTAAACCAATTTTCTGCACTTTCCTCTTCATTTTTCCAGCAGCTGGTCGACCAAGAGGGAGAGAGAAAGTGAGAGCAAGAAACAATTCCTTCTTCTTGATTCTAACCAACCAAGTGACAAATTAAATTTCTAAACCGATTAAACTTACCTTTGAGTGATTAGTTAGTGATTGTTGGTGAAATTTTGGAAAGAGAAAGCTTGGGCTACACTTGGTGAACTCTAATCAAGGTAAGAGGATGATATCTCTCTAACTTTCTCTTTCAATCATGGTTAAAGTAAGCTTAGTAGCTTGATTGGTGGTGGATTCATGGATGCTAGCATGTGTAGAAGTTTTTCCCCAATTTATTTGATGAACTAGGGCAGTGGAATTTCTACCCAACTTGATGTATGATGCTTGTATGTTACAATTAATGTTGTATAAGATGTTTTGGTAGTGTGAGAGGTGAGAAATTGGGGAAAGTTGCACTAGAAACTACAAATTTCAGATTTCTGGAAATTCTAGCTTACATTCTGTCCGAATTTGTATCTGTATGTTAGAGGCCGAATTGGCTTTGGGTAAAAGAAGGAAAGTTGTAGAGAATGATATTTTGTAGGTTCCTGTAAACTTTCAGCCCAATCGGAGCAACGTAGGTCATGAAAAGTCCGAAATACCCTTACTGTTTCAAATATTTCCCAGCAGTCCGTTTCATCAGTTAAGTCCAGTTTATCACGTTTTTTGACTAGGAGCCGTACTGATTTAGCTCTGGGCCAAAACATGAAAGTTGTAGTATTCTGACTTAGCTTTTAAATGCCTCTAAGAACACCTGATTCGGACTTTTGTACTCTGAGATATGACCATTACAGGGTAATGCGGTTATATAGCCGACAAATTGGTTTCTGGTTTAGTAATTTGAGGATTTGACTAAGCTACATTAGGAACTGGACTAAGTGACCTTCATGAACATTGCAGCCCTATATCTTAGCTTCGAAACGGCATAGTTACGCCTCAATCCAATAAGCGTAGCCTCGGATATGTTATTTCCGCATTCGTACGTCAAATCTGTCTTGTGCTAAGTTGAATTTCTGCACTTGTCATTGTTGTGATTCTTGTTATTATGATATTGTGAGCCTATGGAACGGCTCTGGACATGAATTGTTGACATATGTGATGTTGGGTTGTGGTTGAGAAAAATAATGAAGCCTAAATGGCTGGAAAATTAGGTAAACACAAAGGGCATGCTGCCCGAATTTACGCTCGAGAACTATATAAATACACTTGCGACTTGGGTCGAATTGGTATGAATAGTGCTTGAACCATCTAGGGTACTTGAGTATTTTTGTTCCGGGGTATATAAGGAAGGATTTGGCTGAACTTGTACCCTTGAGAAAGGAAATAATGATTGCTCGGAGTATGTTTTCCTTATACTTTCGACTTGCATGGCATTTTCAAGTATAAATGTTACAAAGTTTTACCATTTAAAAAACGAGCAAGTGTTTCACGACTACCATCCGAGTGAATTTCAATTTCTTGATTTTATTGAACGAAACGTCTAAGTTTCGAATCTTAGTCATGTTTCAAAGTTCTCAAACTGAGTTTTATCGCAGATTTGGACTCCGAACCCGGAGTATAACCTGAAAGTGACCAGTAAAGGCACTATATCTTTTGGTGAGTGCTTTCAAATACCGAATTGCACTAGATACTTGAACTTGATACGTGACCAATATGAGTACATGTTATATACGTGAATTGATAGGGCAAGAGTGTACTTTATCGCACTTGCCCTTACGTGATATACTTGTTTATTGTTGCAATTGACTTGATATACTTGATTATGATGCGCGCACTTCCTGGAATTCCAGAAACCCTGTGGCGAGTTACTCTAGTCGAGCCGGCAAGGGCTTGGTCGATTGGGTAACGAACCCTGGGTCTCTTGTATTGTCGAGTGGAGTGATATCTCCTCGACTAATCGGTATACTCGAGTATTACCACCCATGTTCTTGAGGATTTTGGGCCCAGCTGGGGGTTGAACGGTGGACGGAGAGTCGTTTAAGTGGTGTTCTACTGGATTGGTTACTTACTTGAAAGTTGACGGAGTGTCAACTACTACGGGATCAAGCTTCTGGTAATGTAATGGGAATTTGGCTCCTGAGAGTCATCCGTATCCTTATACTTTGGAGTAATTATTGTTTATTGGATTATTGTTTCTTTTGAAAAATTTTCTACATTCGTTCATTTTAAGATTGCTACTTGACGTGTTATTGCTCACCTTTATGAACTCTTCATGCTTGTTACTTTGCTATACCGAAAACTTGTACTTCTAAATAATGGTCAATTTGCTATTTGGAACCTCACTGGGCTTTTAGCTCATTCCACTCCATTTGTTTTCCTTTCAGGGGTACGAGTGACGCGTGAGACTTGTAAAAGACTAGCGTAGCCTTTTGTTTTGACTTTTGACTTTTTGGTCTTGTACTCGCGCTATTCCTCGAATGGAACATGTTGTACTTGGATTGTATACGTATTGAACTAGTTGGTTGTGTTGAGACTTTGTACCTCGATTTCTATTAATGTAAATTATAAGCTTGAATTGGGAATGTTATTTATGGTTCATGGATGTGTGTACGTGACTCGATTAAGATAGTGAGTGAGTCCTGGCGAGAGCTGGGCAGGCGGTCCGCCGAACCCTTTGGTACGCCTTAGGGGGAGGTGGGGTCGTCACAGATGGTATCAGAGCTCCTTTTGAGCTCGTGCCAGGAGAGGGTTCTCGGACTGTGGGGATTGGCTTGTTAAGTGTGGAACAATTGTCTATTGTTGGAGACCTTAGTTAGTTATGCCAGGTAGGAATCTCTAATATGGATGATTTACTCTTGGGACCGGCCGGCTCGAGTTGTGAATTGTCTTATTGTGGATTCTTGTACTTGGGTATCATATAGTGAAGAGCGTTAGAATAAGGGTCTGTATCTTGATTGCACTTGAGGTGAGTTTTGATGGAAAGGTTAAAGCGTGGATGATTCTAACATTTAACCTTGTTATTGGACCGATCAAAGGGGTTTGCAATACTTGAACTGTCTGAGACAGACTAAAATGAGCTCATTTGGGACTTGAACTTGTTTTGGCGAGTGTGCTCTTACGTACATGTAATGGACCTGATTTGATTTTTACACATGAGTAATATGACCTATATGTGGATTTGAATTCGGCGACTGTTTGAGAATGTGAATTGCTGGGTATAGGCTAGTCGAGTGAGTTCTTATTTGTACCCGTGCTTCTTGAACTTGAAGTAATTGAATCTACTTTTGAACTTATATGTTTGAACCCTGCTTTGACCTTGCTTTTGAACTTATTCGTATTTGTGGGGCTGTAGACCAGCTACTTCTCCTCTGTAGCGGTTGAACTAAAACTCTCTGGTGAGCCTTTGCCTGTTGTGTTTGTGAGTAGTAGCAATGATATAAGGTTAGAGTATGGGAAGAAAAAAAAAACAGTAGTACGTGAGTTTTTAAGAAAAACGGCGCGAACCGGCGGGTCCCGCGCACTACCAGTTGAACGTACCACTTGACCACCACTTTCTTACCATACAAGCTTATTGACTTTTGAGCAAAATATCTTCTTGTTTGGCAGCTACTTTGACCGAAAATTTGAGGCTAGAAAATAGCAAGGAAGAAAGAGAAAAATGAAAGGTGGTGGTGGCGACACTTGTCGCCACCCTAGAGTTTCTTGGCCAAGTGATTAACTAGCCTTCTTAAACCAATTTTCTGCACTTTCCTCTTCATTTTTCCAGCAGCTGGTCGACCAAGAGGGAGAGAGAAAGTGAGAGCAAGAAACAAATCCTTCTTCTTGATTCTAACCAACCAAGTGACAAATTAAATTTCTAAACCGATTAAACTTACCTTTGAGTGATTAGTTAGTGATTGTTGGTGAAATTTTGGAAAGAGAAAGCTTGGGCTACACTTGGTGAACTCTAATCAAGGTAAGAGGATGATATCTCTCTAACTTTCTCTTTCAATCATGGTTAAAGTAAGCTTAGTAGCTTGATTGGTGGTGGATTCATGGATGCTAGCATGTGTAGAAGTTTTTCCCCAATTTATTTGATGAACTAGGGCAGTGGAATTTCTACCCAACTTGATGTATGATGCTTGTATGTTACAATTAATGTTGTATAAGATGTTTTGGTAGTGTGAGAGGTGAGAAATTGGGGAAAGTTGCACTAGAAACTACAAATTTCAGATTTCTGGAAATTCTAGCTTACATTCTGTCCGAATTTGTATCTGTATGTTAGAGGCCGAATTGGCTTTGGGTAAAAGAAGGAAAGTTGTAGAGAATGATATTTTGTAGGTGCCTGTAAACTTTCAGCCCAATCGGAGCAACGTAGGTCATGAAAAGTCCGAAATACCCTTACTGTTTCAAATATTTCCCAGCAGTCCGTTTCATCAGTTAAGTCCAGTTTATCACGTTTTTTGACTAGGAGCCGTACTGATTTAGCTCTGGGCCAAAACATGAAAGTTGTAGTATTCTGACTTAGCTTTTAAATGCCTCTAAGAACACCTGATTCGGACTTTTGTACTCTGAGATATGACCATTACAGGGTAATGCGGTTATATAGCCGACAAATTGGTTTCTGGTTTAGTAATTTGAGGATTTGACTAAGCTACATTAGGAACTGGACTAAGTGACCTTCATGAACATTGCAGCCCTATATCTTAGCTTCGAAACGGCATAGTTACGCCTCAATCCAATAAGCGTAGCCTCGGATATGTTATTTCCGCATTCGTACGTCAAATCTGTCTTGTGCTAAGTTGAATTTCTGCACTTGTCATTGTTGTGATTCTTGTTATTATGATATTGTGAGCCTATGGAACGGCTCTGGACATGAATTGTTGACATATGTGATGTTGGGTTGTGGTTGAGAAAAATAATGAAGCCTAAATGGCTGGAAAATTAGGTAAACACAAAGGGCATGCTGCCCGAATTTACGCTCGAGAACTATATAAATACACTTGCGACTTGGGTCGAATTGGTATGAATAGTGCTTGAACCATCTAGGGTACTTGAGTATTTTTGTTCCGGGGTATATAAGGAAGGATTTGGCCGAACTTGTACCCTTGAGAAAGGAAATAATGATTGCTCGGAGTATGTTTTCCTTATACTTTCGACTTGCATGGCATTTTCAAGTATAAATGTTACAAAGTTTTACCATTTAAAAAACGAGCAAGTGTTTCACGACTACCATCCGAGTGAATTTCAATTTCTTGATTTTATTGAACGAAACGTCTAAGTTTCGAATCTTAGTCATGTTTCAAAGTTCTCAAACTGAGTTTTATCGCAGATTTGGACTCCGAACCCGGAGTATAACCTGAAAGTGACCAGTAAAGGCACTATATCTTTTGGTGAGTGCTTTCAAATACCGAATTGCACTAGATACTTGAACTTGATACGTGACCAATATGAGTACATGTTATATACGTGAATTGATAGGGCAAGAGTGTACTTTATCGCACTTGCCCTTACGTGATATACTTGTTTATTGTTGCAATTGACTTGATATACTTGATTATGATGCGCGCACTTCCTGGAATTCCAGAAACCCTGTGGCGAGTTACTCTAGTCGAGCCGGCAAGGGCTTGGTCGATTGGGTAACGAACCCTGGGTCTCTTGTATTGTCGAGTGGAGTGATATCTCCTCGACTAATCGGTATACTCGAGTATTACCACCCATGTTCTTGAGGATTTTGGGCCCAGCTGGGGGTTGAACGGTGGACGGAGAGTCGTTTAAGTGGTGTTCTACTGGATTGGTTACTTACTTGAAAGTTGACGGAGTGTCAACTACTACGGGATCAAGCTTCTGGTAATGTAATGGGAATTTGGCTCCTGAGAGTCATCCGTATCCTTATACTTTGGAGTAATTATTGTTTATTGGATTATTGTTTCTTTTGAAAAATTTTCTACATTCGTTCATTTTAAGATTGCTACTTGACGTGTTATTGCTCACCTTTATGAACTCTTCATGCTTGTTACTTTGCTATACCGAAAACTTGTACTTCTAAATAATGGTCAATTTGCTATTTGGAACCTCACTGGGCTTTTAGCTCATTCCACTCCATTTGTTTTCCTTTCAGGGGTACGAGTGACGCGTGAGACTTGTAAAAGACTAGCGTAGCCTTTTGTTTTGACTTTTGACTTTTTGGTCTTGTACTCGCGCTATTCCTCGAATGGAACATGTTGTACTTGGATTGTATACGTATTGAACTAGTTGGGTGTGTTGAGACTTTGTACCTCGATTTCTATTAATGTAAATTATAAGCTTGAATTGGGAATGTTATTTATGGTTCATGGATGTGTGTACGTGACTCGATTAAGATAGTGAGTGAGTCCTGGCGAGAGCTGGGCAGGCGGTCCGCCGAACCCTTTGGTACGCCTTAGGGGGAGGTGGGGTCGTCACAGATGGTATCAGAGCTCCTTTTGAGCTCGTGCCAGGAGAGGGTTCTCGGACTGTGGGGATTGGCTTGTTAAGTGTGGAACAATTGTCTATTGTTGGAGACCTTAGTTAGTTATGCCAGGTAGGAATCTCTAATATGGATGATTTACTCTTGGGACCGGCCGGCTCGAGTTGTGAATTGTCTTATTGTGGATTCTTGTACTTGGGTATCATATAGTGAAGAGCGTTAGAATAAGGGTCTGTATCTTGATTGCACTTGAGGTGAGTTTTGATGGAAAGGTTAAAGCGTGGATGATTCTAACATTTAACCTTGTTATTGGACCGATCAAAGGGGTTTGCAATACTTGAACTGTCTGAGACAGACTAAAATGAGCTCATTTGGGACTTGAACTTGTTTTGGCGAGTGTGCTCTTACGTACATGTAATGGACCTGATTTGATTTTTACACATGAGTAATATGACCTATATGTGGATTTGAATTCGGCGACTGTTTGAGAATGTGAATTGCTGGGTATAGGCTAGTCGAGTGAGTTCTTATTTGTACCCGTGCTTCTTGAACTTGAAGTAATTGAATCTACTTTTGAACTTATATGTTTGAACCCTGCTTTGACCTTGCTTTTGAACTTATTCGTATTTGTGGGGCTGTAGACCAGCTACTTCTCCTCTGTAGCGGTTGAACTAAAACTCTCTGGTGAGCCTTTGCCTGTTGTGTTTCCAAGCACCGCCAGGGGTAAATTTTTCGACTTGAGAAATTTTCGACTTGAGGCTAAGCCATGTTCTAAATTTTTCGAATATCTGAGACTTTACTTTCAACTCAGGGCTAGTTATGTGAATTGAGCCCTTTTTGCATGATCTATTTGGTTATCTCTTAGCTCTTTACTAAATGATAAGGTCATATATAAGGGATTGGAGTGATTTCTAGTACCTGATTGACTTTAAAGGACTCTTAGTACCCGTTGGAATTTCGAGGGCGAAATTCTTTTAAGGAGGGAGATTGTAACATCCCGAATATTAGGAGGTTGTTTGTGAAGAAAATATTAAAGTATATTTCTTCGGGTTTGATTTAAAACCTTATTTCGTTTTAAACGACTAGAAACCCTAATGTTTTAATCAAAAAACCCTAGTTTACTTGTGACTAAACGGTTTCTTAAATCTTTCATATTTTACTAGAGATTCTAATGTTAATTATTGAAATTGTAAATTCCTCACGTTTTCTTAAAAAATTTCCTTTTATTTGAAAATTATTATTTATTAAGGCCCTACTACCCAATTGTTCAACAATAAGTGCAGATGAACCTGGAAATAGGGTTTTACACTTCGGTTTCAAGATTTGAGCAAAATTAGGGTTTTCGCGATTTTTCGCCGGATGAATTTTCGGTACTGACCAAGGATCAATTTGGTGATTAAAAGTGACTTTTAAGTGAAAAATCATATGTGAGTAGTAGCAATGATATAAGGTTAGAGTATGGGAAGAAAAAAAAAACAGTAGTACGTGAGTTTTTAAGAAAAACGGCGCGAACCGGCGGGTCCCGCGCACTACCAGTTGAACGTACCACTTGACCACCACTTTCTTACCATACAAGCTTATTGACTTTTGAGCAAAATATCTTCTTGTTTGGCAGCTACTTTGACCGAAAATTTGAGGCTAGAAAATAGCAAGGAAGAAAGAGAAAAATGAAAGGTGGTGGTGGCGACACTTGTCGCCACCCTAGAGTTTCTTGGTCAAGTGATTAACTAGCCTTCTTAAACCAATTTTCTGCACTTTCCTCTTCATTTTTCCAGCAGCTGGTCGACCAAGAGGGAGAGAGAAAGTGAGAGCAAGAAACAATTCCTTCTTCTTGATTCTAACCAACCAAGTGACAAATTAAATTTCTAAACCGATTAAACTTACCTTTGAGTGATTAGTTAGTGATTGTTGGTGAAATTTTGGAAAGAGAAAGCTTGGGCTACACTTGGTGAACTCTAATCAAGGTAAGAGGATGATATCTCTCTAACTTTCTCTTTCAATCATGGTTAAAGTAAGCTTAGTAGCTTGATTGGTGGTGGATTCATGGATGCTAGCATGTGTAGAAGTTTTTCCCCAATTTATTTGATGAACTAGGGCAGTGGAATTTCTACCCAACTTGATGTATGATGCTTGTATGTTACAATTAATGTTGTATAAGATGTTTTGGTAGTGTGAGAGGTGAGAAATTGGGGAAAGTTGCACTAGAAACTACAAATTTCAGATTTCTGGAAATTCTAGCTTACATTCTGTCCGAATTTGTATCTGTATGTTAGAGGCCGAATTGGCTTTGGGTAAAAGAAGGAAAGTTGTAGAGAATGATATTTTGTAGGTGCCTGTAAACTTTCAGCCCAATCGGAGCAACGTAGGTCATGAAAAGTCCGAAATACCCTTACTGTTTCAAATATTTCCCAGCAGTCCGTTTCATCAGTTAAGTCCAGTTTATCACGTTTTTTGACTAGGAGCCGTACTGATTTAGCTCTGGGCCAAAACATGAAAGTTGTAGTATTCTGACTTAGCTTTTAAATGCCTCTAAGAACACCTGATTCGGACTTTTGTACTCTGAGATATGACCATTACAGGGTAATGCGGTTATATAGCCGACAAATTGGTTTCTGGTTTAGTAATTTGAGGATTTGACTAAGCTACATTAGGAACTGGACTAAGTGACCTTCATGAACATTGCAGCCCTATATCTTAGCTTCGAAACGGCATAGTTACGCCTCAATCCAATAAGCGTAGCCTCGGATATGTTATTTCCGCATTCGTACGTCAAATCTGTCTTGTGCTAAGTTGAATTTCTGCACTTGTCATTGTTGTGATTCTTGTTATTATGATATTGTGAGCCTATGGAACGGCTCTGGACATGAATTGTTGACATATGTGATGTTGGGTTGTGGTTGAGAAAAATAATGAAGCCTAAATGGCTGGAAAATTAGGTAAACACAAAGGGCATGCTGCCCGAATTTACGCTCGAGAACTATATAAATACACTTGCGACTTGGGTCGAATTGGTATGAATAGTGCTTGAACCATCTAGGGTACTTGAGTATTTTTGTTCCGGGGTATATAAGGAAGGATTTGGCCGAACTTGTACCCTTGAGAAAGGAAATAATGATTGCTCGGAGTATGTTTTCCTTATACTTTCGACTTGCATGGCATTTTCAAGTATAAATGTTACAAAGTTTTACCATTTAAAAAACGAGCAAGTGTTTCACGACTACCATCCGAGTGAATTTCAATTTCTTGATTTTATTGAACGAAACGTCTAAGTTTCGAATCTTAGTCATGTTTCAAAGTTCTCAAACTGAGTTTTATCGCAGATTTGGACTCCGAACCCGGAGTATAACCTGAAAGTGACCAGTAAAGGCACTATATCTTTTGGTGAGTGCTTTCAAATACCGAATTGCACTAGATACTTGAACTTGATACGTGACCAATATGAGTACATGTTATATACGTGAATTGATAGGGCAAGAGTGTACTTTATCGCACTTGCCCTTACGTGATATACTTGTTTATTGTTGCAATTGACTTGATATACTTGATTATGATGCGCGCACTTCCTGGAATTCCAGAAACCCTGTGGCGAGTTACTCTAGTCGAGCCGGCAAGGGCTTGGTCGATTGGGTAACGAACCCTGGGTCTCTTGTATTGTCGAGTGGAGTGATATCTCCTCGACTAATCGGTATACTCGAGTATTACCACCCATGTTCTTGAGGATTTTGGGCCCAGCTGGGGGTTGAACGGTGGACGGAGAGTCGTTTAAGTGGTGTTCTACTGGATTGGTTACTTACTTGAAAGTTGACGGAGTGTCAACTACTACGGGATCAAGCTTCTGGTAATGTAATGGGAATTTGGCTCCTGAGAGTCATCCGTATCCTTATACTTTGGAGTAATTATTGTTTATTGGATTATTGTTTCTTTTGAAAAATTTTCTACATTCGTTCATTTTAAGATTGCTACTTGACGTGTTATTGCTCACCTTTATGAACTCTTCATGCTTGTTACTTTGCTATACCGAAAACTTGTACTTCTAAATAATGGTCAATTTGCTATTTGGAACCTCACTGGGCTTTTAGCTCATTCCACTCCATTTGTTTTCCTTTCAGGGGTACGAGTGACGCGTGAGACTTGTAAAAGACTAGCGTAGCCTTTTGTTTTGACTTTTGACTTTTTGGTCTTGTACTCGCGCTATTCCTCGAATGGAACATGTTGTACTTGGATTGTATACGTATTGAACTAGTTGGGTGTGTTGAGACTTTGTACCTCGATTTCTATTAATGTAAATTATAAGCTTGAATTGGGAATGTTATTTATGGTTCATGGATGTGTGTACGTGACTCGATTAAGATAGTGAGTGAGTCCTGGCGAGAGCTGGGCAGGCGGTCCGCCGAACCCTTTGGTACGCCTTAGGGGGAGGTGGGGTCGTCACAGATGGTATCAGAGCTCCTTTTGAGCTCGTGCCAGGAGAGGGTTCTCGGACTGTGGGGATTGGCTTGTTAAGTGTGGAACAATTGTCTATTGTTGGAGACCTTAGTTAGTTATGCCAGGTAGGAATCTCTAATATGGATGATTTACTCTTGGGACCGGCCGGCTCGAGTTGTGAATTGTCTTATTGTGGATTCTTGTACTTGGGTATCATATAGTGAAGAGCGTTAGAATAAGGGTCTGTATCTTGATTGCACTTGAGGTGAGTTTTGATGGAAAGGTTAAAGCGTGGATGATTCTAACATTTAACCTTGTTATTGGACCGATCAAAGGGGTTTGCAATACTTGAACTGTCTGAGACAGACTAAAATGAGCTCATTTGGGACTTGAACTTGTTTTGGCGAGTGTGCTCTTACGTACATGTAATGGACCTGATTTGATTTTTACACATGAGTAATATGACCTATATGTGGATTTGAATTCGGCGACTGTTTGAGAATGTGAATTGCTGGGTATAGGCTAGTCGAGTGAGTTCTTATTTGTACCCGTGCTTCTTGAACTTGAAGTAATTGAATCTACTTTTGAACTTATATGTTTGAACCCTGCTTTGACCTTGCTTTTGAACTTATTCGTATTTGTGGGGCTGTAGACCAGCTACTTCTCCTCTGTAGCGGTTGAACTAAAACTCTCTGGTGAGCCTTTGCCTGTTGTGTTTCCAAGCACCGCCAGGGGTAAATTTTTCGACTTGAGAAATTTTCGACTTGAGGCTAAGCCATGTTCTAAATTTTTCGAATATCTGAGACTTTACTTTCAACTCAGGGCTAGTTATGTGAATTGAGCCCTTTTTGCATGATCTATTTGGTTATCTCTTAGCTCTTTACTAAATGATAAGGTCATATATAAGGGATTGGAGTGATTTCTAGTACCTGATTGACTTTAAAGGACTCTTAGTACCCGTTGGAATTTCGAGGGCGAAATTCTTTTAAGGAGGGAGATTGTAACATCCCGAATATTAGGAGGTTGTTTGTGAAGAAAATATTAAAGTATATTTCTTCGGGTTTGATTTAAAACCTTATTTCGTTTTAAACGACTAGAAACCCTAATGTTTTAATCAAAAAACCCTAGTTTACTTGTGACTAAACGGTTTCTTAAATCTTTCATATTTTACTAGAGATTCTAATGTTAATTATTGAAATTGTAAATTCCTCACGTTTTCTTAAAAAATTTCCTTTTATTTGAAAATTATTATTTATTAAGGCCCTACTACCCAATTGTTCAACAATAAGTGCAGATGAACCTGGAAATAGGGTTTTACACTTCGGTTTCAAGATTTGAGCAAAATTAGGGTTTTCGCGATTTTTCGCCGGATGAATTTTCGGTACTGACCAAGGATCAATTTGGTGATTAAAAGTGACTTTTAAGTGAAAAATCATATGTGAGTAGTAGCAATGATATAAGGTTAGAGTATGGGAAGAAAAAAAAAACAGTAGTACGTGAGTTTTTAAGAAAAACGGCGCGAACCGGCGGGTCCCGCGCACTACCAGTTGAACGTACCACTTGACCACCACTTTCTTACCATACAAGCTTATTGACTTTTGAGCAAAATATCTTCTTGTTTGGCAGCTACTTTGACCGAAAATTTGAGGCTAGAAAATAGCAAGGAAGAAAGAGAAAAATGAAAGGTGGTGGTGGCGACACTTGTCGCCACCCTAGAGTTTCTTGGTCAAGTGATTAACTAGCCTTCTTAAACCAATTTTCTGCACTTTCCTCTTCATTTTTCCAGCAGCTGGTCGACCAAGAGGGAGAGAGAAAGTGAGAGCAAGAAACAATTCCTTCTTCTTGATTCTAACCAACCAAGTGACAAATTAAATTTCTAAACCGATTAAACTTACCTTTGAGTGATTAGTTAGTGATTGTTGGTGAAATTTTGGAAAGAGAAAGCTTGGGCTACACTTGGTGAACTCTAATCAAGGTAAGAGGATGATATCTCTCTAACTTTCTCTTTCAATCATGGTTAAAGTAAGCTTAGTAGCTTGATTGGTGGTGGATTCATGGATGCTAGCATGTGTAGAAGTTTTTCCCCAATTTATTTGATGAACTAGGGCAGTGGAATTTCTACCCAACTTGATGTATGATGCTTGTATGTTACAATTAATGTTGTATAAGATGTTTTGGTAGTGTGAGAGGTGAGAAATTGGGGAAAGTTGCACTAGAAACTACAAATTTCAGATTTCTGGAAATTCTAGCTTACATTCTGTCCGAATTTGTATCTGTATGTTAGAGGCCGAATTGGCTTTGGGTAAAAGAAGGAAAGTTGTAGAGAATGATATTTTGTAGGTGCCTGTAAACTTTCAGCCCAATCGGAGCAACGTAGGTCATGAAAAGTCCGAAATACCCTTACTGTTTCAAATATTTCCCAGCAGTCCGTTTCATCAGTTAAGTCCAGTTTATCACGTTTTTTGACTAGGAGCCGTACTGATTTAGCTCTGGGCCAAAACATGAAAGTTGTAGTATTCTGACTTAGCTTTTAAATGCCTCTAAGAACACCTGATTCGGACTTTTGTACTCTGAGATATGACCATTACAGGGTAATGCGGTTATATAGCCGACAAATTGGTTTCTGGTTTAGTAATTTGAGGATTTGACTAAGCTACATTAGGAACTGGACTAAGTGACCTTCATGAACATTGCAGCCCTATATCTTAGCTTCGAAACGGCATAGTTACGCCTCAATCCAATAAGCGTAGCCTCGGATATGTTATTTCCGCATTCGTACGTCAAATCTGTCTTGTGCTAAGTTGAATTTCTGCACTTGTCATTGTTGTGATTCTTGTTATTATGATATTGTGAGCCTATGGAACGGCTCTGGACATGAATTGTTGACATATGTGATGTTGGGTTGTGGTTGAGAAAAATAATGAAGCCTAAATGGCTGGAAAATTAGGTAAACACAAAGGGCATGCTGCCCGAATTTACGCTCGAGAACTATATAAATACACTTGCGACTTGGGTCGAATTGGTATGAATAGTGCTTGAACCATCTAGGGTACTTGAGTATTTTTGTTCCGGGGTATATAAGGAAGGACTTGGCCGAACTTGTACCCTTGAGAAAGGAAATAATGATTGCTCGGAGTATGTTTTCCTTATACTTTCGACTTGCATGGCATTTTCAAGTATAAATGTTACAAAGTTTTACCATTTAAAAAACGAGCAAGTGTTTCACGACTACCATCCGAGTGAATTTCAATTTCTTGATTTTATTGAACGAAACGTCTAAGTTTCGAATCTTAGTCATGTTTCAAAGTTCTCAAACTGAGTTTTATCGCAGATTTGGACTCCGAACCCGGAGTATAACCTGAAAGTGACCAGTAAAGGCACTATATCTTTTGGTGAGTGCTTTCAAATACCGAATTGCACTAGATACTTGAACTTGATACGTGACCAATATGAGTACATGTTATATACGTGAATTGATAGGGCAAGAGTGTACTTTATCGCACTTGCCCTTACGTGATATACTTGTTTATTGTTGCAATTGACTTGATATACTTGATTATGATGCGCGCACTTCCTGGAATTCCAGAAACCCTGTGGCGAGTTACTCTAGTCGAGCCGGCAAGGGCTTGGTCGATTGGGTAACGAACCCTGGGTCTCTTGTATTGTCGAGTGGAGTGATATCTCCTCGACTAATCGGTATACTCGAGTATTACCACCCATGTTCTTGAGGATTTTGGGCCCAGCTGGGGGTTGAACGGTGGACGGAGAGTCGTTTAAGTGGTGTTCTACTGGATTGGTTACTTACTTGAAAGTTGACGGAGTGTCAACTACTACGGGATCAAGCTTCTGGTAATGTAATGGGAATTTGGCTCCTGAGAGTCATCCGTATCCTTATACTTTGGAGTAATTATTGTTTATTGGATTATTGTTTCTTTTGAAAAATTTTCTACATTCGTTCATTTTAAGATTGCTACTTGACGTGTTATTGCTCACCTTTATGAACTCTTCATGCTTGTTACTTTGCTATACCGAAAACTTGTACTTCTAAATAATGGTCAATTTGCTATTTGGAACCTCACTGGGCTTTTAGCTCATTCCACTCCATTTGTTTTCCTTTCAGGGGTACGAGTGACGCGTGAGACTTGTAAAAGACTAGCGTAGCCTTTTGTTTTGACTTTTGACTTTTTGGTCTTGTACTCGCGCTATTCCTCGAATGGAACATGTTGTACTTGGATTGTATACGTATTGAACTAGTTGGGTGTGTTGAGACTTTGTACCTCGATTTCTATTAATGTAAATTATAAGCTTGAATTGGGAATGTTATTTATGGTTCATGGATGTGTGTACGTGACTCGATTAAGATAGTGAGTGAGTCCTGGCGAGAGCTGGGCAGGCGGTCCGCCGAACCCTTTGGTACGCCTTAGGGGGAGGTGGGGTCGTCACAGATGGTATCAGAGCTCCTTTTGAGCTCGTGCCAGGAGAGGGTTCTCGGACTGTGGGGATTGGCTTGTTAAGTGTGGAACAATTGTCTATTGTTGGAGACCTTAGTTAGTTATGCCAGGTAGGAATCTCTAATATGGATGATTTACTCTTGGGACCGGCCGGCTCGAGTTGTGAATTGTCTTATTGTGGATTCTTGTACTTGGGTATCATATAGTGAAGAGCGTTAGAATAAGGGTCTGTATCTTGATTGCACTTGAGGTGAGTTTTGATGGAAAGGTTAAAGCGTGGATGATTCTAACATTTAACCTTGTTATTGGACCGATCAAAGGGGTTTGCAATACTTGAACTGTCTGAGACAGACTAAAATGAGCTCATTTGGGACTTGAACTTGTTTTGGCGAGTGTGCTCTTACGTACATGTAATGGACCTGATTTGATTTTTACACATGAGTAATATGACCTATATGTGGATTTGAATTCGGCGACTGTTTGAGAATGTGAATTGCTGGGTATAGGCTAGTCGAGTGAGTTCTTATTTGTACCCGTGCTTCTTGAACTTGAAGTAATTGAATCTACTTTTGAACTTATATGTTTGAACCCTGCTTTGACCTTGCTTTTGAACTTATTCGTATTTGTGGGGCTGTAGACCAGCTACTTCTCCTCTGTAGCGGTTGAACTAAAACTCTCTGGTGAGCCTTTGCCTGTTGTGTTTCCAAGCACCGCCAGGGGTAAATTTTTCGACTTGAGAAATTTTCGACTTGAGGCTAAGCCATGTTCTAAATTTTTCGAATATCTGAGACTTTACTTTCAACTCAGGGCTAGTTATGTGAATTGAGCCCTTTTTGCATGATCTATTTGGTTATCTCTTAGCTCTTTACTAAATGATAAGGTCATATATAAGGGATTGGAGTGATTTCTAGTACCTGATTGACTTTAAAGGACTCTTAGTACCCGTTGGAATTTCGAGGGCGAAATTCTTTTAAGGAGGGAGATTGTAACATCCCGAATATTAGGAGGTTGTTTGTGAAGAAAATATTAAAGTATATTTCTTCGGGTTTGATTTAAAACCTTATTTCGTTTTAAACGACTAGAAACCCTAATGTTTTAATCAAAAAACCCTAGTTTACTTGTGACTAAACGGTTTCTTAAATCTTTCATATTTTACTAGAGATTCTAATGTTAATTATTGAAATTGTAAATTCCTCACGTTTTCTTAAAAAATTTCCTTTTATTTGAAAATTATTATTTATTAAGGCCCTACTACCCAATTGTTCAACAATAAGTGCAGATGAACCTGGAAATAGGGTTTTACACTTCGGTTTCAAGATTTGAGCAAAATTAGGGTTTTCGCGATTTTTCGCCGGATGAATTTTCGGTACTGACCAAGGATCAATTTGGTGATTAAAAGTGACTTTTAAGTGAAAAATCATATGTGAGTAGTAGCAATGATATAAGGTTAGAGTATGGGAAGAAAAAAAAAACAGTAGTACGTGAGTTTTTAAGAAAAACGGCGCGAACCGGCGGGTCCCGCGCACTACCAGTTGAACGTACCACTTGACCACCACTTTCTTACCATACAAGCTTATTGACTTTTGAGCAAAATATCTTCTTGTTTGGCAGCTACTTTGACCGAAAATTTGAGGCTAGAAAATAGCAAGGAAGAAAGAGAAAAATGAAAGGTGGTGGTGGCGACACTTGTCGCCACCCTAGAGTTTCTTGGTCAAGTGATTAACTAGCCTTCTTAAACCAATTTTCTGCACTTTCCTCTTCATTTTTCCAGCAGCTGGTCGACCAAGAGGGAGAGAGAAAGTGAGAGCAAGAAACAATTCCTTCTTCTTGATTCTAACCAACCAAGTGACAAATTAAATTTCTAAACCGATTAAACTTACCTTTGAGTGATTAGTTAGTGATTGTTGGTGAAATTTTGGAAAGAGAAAGCTTGGGCTACACTTGGTGAACTCTAATCAAGGTAAGAGGATGATATCTCTCTAACTTTCTCTTTCAATCATGGTTAAAGTAAGCTTAGTAGCTTGATTGGTGGTGGATTCATGGATGCTAGCATGTGTAGAAGTTTTTCCCCAATTTATTTGATGAACTAGGGCAGTGGAATTTCTACCCAACTTGATGTATGATGCTTGTATGTTACAATTAATGTTGTATAAGATGTTTTGGTAGTGTGAGAGGTGAGAAATTGGGGAAAGTTGCACTAGAAACTACAAATTTCAGATTTCTGGAAATTCTAGCTTACATTCTGTCCGAATTTGTATCTGTATGTTAGAGGCCGAATTGGCTTTGGGTAAAAGAAGGAAAGTTGTAGAGAATGATATTTTGTAGGTGCCTGTAAACTTTCAGCCCAATCGGAGCAACGTAGGTCATGAAAAGTCCGAAATACCCTTACTGTTTCAAATATTTCCCAGCAGTCCGTTTCATCAGTTAAGTCCAGTTTATCACGTTTTTTGACTAGGAGCCGTACTGATTTAGCTCTGGGCCAAAACATGAAAGTTGTAGTATTCTGACTTAGCTTTTAAATGCCTCTAAGAACACCTGATTCGGACTTTTGTACTCTGAGATATGACCATTACAGGGTAATGCGGTTATATAGCCGACAAATTGGTTTCTGGTTTAGTAATTTGAGGATTTGACTAAGCTACATTAGGAACTGGACTAAGTGACCTTCATGAACATTGCAGCCCTATATCTTAGCTTCGAAACGGCATAGTTACGCCTCAATCCAATAAGCGTAGCCTCGGATATGTTATTTCCGCATTCGTACGTCAAATCTGTCTTGTGCTAAGTTGAATTTCTGCACTTGTCATTGTTGTGATTCTTGTTATTATGATATTGTGAGCCTATGGAACGGCTCTGGACATGAATTGTTGACATATGTGATGTTGGGTTGTGGTTGAGAAAAATAATGAAGCCTAAATGGCTGGAAAATTAGGTAAACACAAAGGGCATGCTGCCCGAATTTACGCTCGAGAACTATATAAATACACTTGCGACTTGGGTCGAATTGGTATGAATAGTGCTTGAACCATCTAGGGTACTTGAGTATTTTTGTTCCGGGGTATATAAGGAAGGACTTGGCCGAACTTGTACCCTTGAGAAAGGAAATAATGATTGCTCGGAGTATGTTTTCCTTATACTTTCGACTTGCATGGCATTTTCAAGTATAAATGTTACAAAGTTTTACCATTTAAAAAACGAGCAAGTGTTTCACGACTACCATCCGAGTGAATTTCAATTTCTTGATTTTATTGAACGAAACGTCTAAGTTTCGAATCTTAGTCATGTTTCAAAGTTCTCAAACTGAGTTTTATCGCAGATTTGGACTCCGAACCCGGAGTATAACCTGAAAGTGACCAGTAAAGGCACTATATCTTTTGGTGAGTGCTTTCAAATACCGAATTGCACTAGATACTTGAACTTGATACGTGACCAATATGAGTACATGTTATATACGTGAATTGATAGGGCAAGAGTGTACTTTATCGCACTTGCCCTTACGTGATATACTTGTTTATTGTTGCAATTGACTTGATATACTTGATTATGATGCGCGCACTTCCTGGAATTCCAGAAACCCTGTGGCGAGTTACTCTAGTCGAGCCGGCAAGGGCTTGGTCGATTGGGTAACGAACCCTGGGTCTCTTGTATTGTCGAGTGGAGTGATATCTCCTCGACTAATCGGTATACTCGAGTATTACCACCCATGTTCTTGAGGATTTTGGGCCCAGCTGGGGGTTGAACGGTGGACGGAGAGTCGTTTAAGTGGTGTTCTACTGGATTGGTTACTTACTTGAAAGTTGACGGAGTGTCAACTACTACGGGATCAAGCTTCTGGTAATGTAATGGGAATTTGGCTCCTGAGAGTCATCCGTATCCTTATACTTTGGAGTAATTATTGTTTATTGGATTATTGTTTCTTTTGAAAAATTTTCTACATTCGTTCATTTTAAGATTGCTACTTGACGTGTTATTGCTCACCTTTATGAACTCTTCATGCTTGTTACTTTGCTATACCGAAAACTTGTACTTCTAAATAATGGTCAATTTGCTATTTGGAACCTCACTGGGCTTTTAGCTCATTCCACTCCATTTGTTTTCCTTTCAGGGGTACGAGTGACGCGTGAGACTTGTAAAAGACTAGCGTAGCCTTTTGTTTTGACTTTTGACTTTTTGGTCTTGTACTCGCGCTATTCCTCGAATGGAACATGTTGTACTTGGATTGTATACGTATTGAACTAGTTGGGTGTGTTGAGACTTTGTACCTCGATTTCTATTAATGTAAATTATAAGCTTGAATTGGGAATGTTATTTATGGTTCATGGATGTGTGTACGTGACTCGATTAAGATAGTGAGTGAGTCCTGGCGAGAGCTGGGCAGGCGGTCCGCCGAACCCTTTGGTACGCCTTAGGGGGAGGTGGGGTCGTCACAGATGGTATCAGAGCTCCTTTTGAGCTCGTGCCAGGAGAGGGTTCTCGGACTGTGGGGATTGGCTTGTTAAGTGTGGAACAATTGTCTATTGTTGGAGACCTTAGTTAGTTATGCCAGGTAGGAATCTCTAATATGGATGATTTACTCTTGGGACCGGCCGGCTCGAGTTGTGAATTGTCTTATTGTGGATTCTTGTACTTGGGTATCATATAGTGAAGAGCGTTAGAATAAGGGTCTGTATCTTGATTGCACTTGAGGTGAGTTTTGATGGAAAGGTTAAAGCGTGGATGATTCTAACATTTAACCTTGTTATTGGACCGATCAAAGGGGTTTGCAATACTTGAACTGTCTGAGACAGACTAAAATGAGCTCATTTGGGACTTGAACTTGTTTTGGCGAGTGTGCTCTTACGTACATGTAATGGACCTGATTTGATTTTTACACATGAGTAATATGACCTATATGTGGATTTGAATTCGGCGACTGTTTGAGAATGTGAATTGCTGGGTATAGGCTAGTCGAGTGAGTTCTTATTTGTACCCGTGCTTCTTGAACTTGAAGTAATTGAATCTACTTTTGAACTTATATGTTTGAACCCTGCTTTGACCTTGCTTTTGAACTTATTCGTATTTGTGGGGCTGTAGACCAGCTACTTCTCCTCTGTAGCGGTTGAACTAAAACTCTCTGGTGAGCCTTTGCCTGTTGTGTTTCCAAGCACCGCCAGGGGTAAATTTTTCGACTTGAGAAATTTTCGACTTGAGGCTAAGCCATGTTCTAAATTTTTCGAATATCTGAGACTTTACTTTCAACTCAGGGCTAGTTATGTGAATTGAGCCCTTTTTGCATGATCTATTTGGTTATCTCTTAGCTCTTTACTAAATGATAAGGTCATATATAAGGGATTGGAGTGATTTCTAGTACCTGATTGACTTTAAAGGACTCTTAGTACCCGTTGGAATTTCGAGGGCGAAATTCTTTTAAGGAGGGAGATTGTAACATCCCGAATATTAGGAGGTTGTTTGTGAAGAAAATATTAAAGTATATTTCTTCGGGTTTGATTTAAAACCTTATTTCGTTTTAAACGACTAGAAACCCTAATGTTTTAATCAAAAAACCCTAGTTTACTTGTGACTAAACGGTTTCTTAAATCTTTCATATTTTACTAGAGATTCTAATGTTAATTATTGAAATTGTAAATTCCTCACGTTTTCTTAAAAAATTTCCTTTTATTTGAAAATTATTATTTATTAAGGCCCTACTACCCAATTGTTCAACAATAAGTGCAGATGAACCTGGAAATAGGGTTTTACACTTCGGTTTCAAGATTTGAGCAAAATTAGGGTTTTCGCGATTTTTCGCCGGATGAATTTTCGGTACTGACCAAGGATCAATTTGGTGATTAAAAGTGACTTTTAAGTGAAAAATCATATGTGAGTAGTAGCAATGATATAAGGTTAGAGTATGGGAAGAAAAAAAAAACAGTAGTACGTGAGTTTTTAAGAAAAACGGCGCGAACCGGCGGGTCCCGCGCACTACCAGTTGAACGTACCACTTGACCACCACTTTCTTACCATACAAGCTTATTGACTTTTGAGCAAAATATCTTCTTGTTTGGCAGCTACTTTGACCGAAAATTTGAGGCTAGAAAATAGCAAGGAAGAAAGAGAAAAATGAAAGGTGGTGGTGGCGACACTTGTCGCCACCCTAGAGTTTCTTGGTCAAGTGATTAACTAGCCTTCTTAAACCAATTTTCTGCACTTTCCTCTTCATTTTTCCAGCAGCTGGTCGACCAAGAGGGAGAGAGAAAGTGAGAGCAAGAAACAATTCCTTCTTCTTGATTCTAACCAACCAAGTGACAAATTAAATTTCTAAACCGATTAAACTTACCTTTGAGTGATTAGTTAGTGATTGTTGGTGAAATTTTGGAAAGAGAAAGCTTGGGCTACACTTGGTGAACTCTAATCAAGGTAAGAGGATGATATCTCTCTAACTTTCTCTTTCAATCATGGTTAAAGTAAGCTTAGTAGCTTGATTGGTGGTGGATTCATGGATGCTAGCATGTGTAGAAGTTTTTCCCCAATTTATTTGATGAACTAGGGCAGTGGAATTTCTACCCAACTTGATGTATGATGCTTGTATGTTACAATTAATGTTGTATAAGATGTTTTGGTAGTGTGAGAGGTGAGAAATTGGGGAAAGTTGCACTAGAAACTACAAATTTCAGATTTCTGGAAATTCTAGCTTACATTCTGTCCGAATTTGTATCTGTATGTTAGAGGCCGAATTGGCTTTGGGTAAAAGAAGGAAAGTTGTAGAGAATGATATTTTGTAGGTGCCTGTAAACTTTCAGCCCAATCGGAGCAACGTAGGTCATGAAAAGTCCGAAATACCCTTACTGTTTCAAATATTTCCCAGCAGTCCGTTTCATCAGTTAAGTCCAGTTTATCACGTTTTTTGACTAGGAGCCGTACTGATTTAGCTCTGGGCCAAAACATGAAAGTTGTAGTATTCTGACTTAGCTTTTAAATGCCTCTAAGAACACCTGATTCGGACTTTTGTACTCTGAGATATGACCATTACAGGGTAATGCGGTTATATAGCCGACAAATTGGTTTCTGGTTTAGTAATTTGAGGATTTGACTAAGCTACATTAGGAACTGGACTAAGTGACCTTCATGAACATTGCAGCCCTATATCTTAGCTTCGAAACGGCATAGTTACGCCTCAATCCAATAAGCGTAGCCTCGGATATGTTATTTCCGCATTCGTACGTCAAATCTGTCTTGTGCTAAGTTGAATTTCTGCACTTGTCATTGTTGTGATTCTTGTTATTATGATATTGTGAGCCTATGGAACGGCTCTGGACATGAATTGTTGACATATGTGATGTTGGGTTGTGGTTGAGAAAAATAATGAAGCCTAAATGGCTGGAAAATTAGGTAAACACAAAGGGCATGCTGCCCGAATTTACGCTCGAGAACTATATAAATACACTTGCGACTTGGGTCGAATTGGTATGAATAGTGCTTGAACCATCTAGGGTACTTGAGTATTTTTGTTCCGGGGTATATAAGGAAGGACTTGGCCGAACTTGTACCCTTGAGAAAGGAAATAATGATTGCTCGGAGTATGTTTTCCTTATACTTTCGACTTGCATGGCATTTTCAAGTATAAATGTTACAAAGTTTTACCATTTAAAAAACGAGCAAGTGTTTCACGACTACCATCCGAGTGAATTTCAATTTCTTGATTTTATTGAACGAAACGTCTAAGTTTCGAATCTTAGTCATGTTTCAAAGTTCTCAAACTGAGTTTTATCGCAGATTTGGACTCCGAACCCGGAGTATAACCTGAAAGTGACCAGTAAAGGCACTATATCTTTTGGTGAGTGCTTTCAAATACCGAATTGCACTAGATACTTGAACTTGATACGTGACCAATATGAGTACATGTTATATACGTGAATTGATAGGGCAAGAGTGTACTTTATCGCACTTGCCCTTACGTGATATACTTGTTTATTGTTGCAATTGACTTGATATACTTGATTATGATGCGCGCACTTCCTGGAATTCCAGAAACCCTGTGGCGAGTTACTCTAGTCGAGCCGGCAAGGGCTTGGTCGATTGGGTAACGAACCCTGGGTCTCTTGTATTGTCGAGTGGAGTGATATCTCCTCGACTAATCGGTATACTCGAGTATTACCACCCATGTTCTTGAGGATTTTGGGCCCAGCTGGGGGTTGAACGGTGGACGGAGAGTCGTTTAAGTGGTGTTCTACTGGATTGGTTACTTACTTGAAAGTTGACGGAGTGTCAACTACTACGGGATCAAGCTTCTGGTAATGTAATGGGAATTTGGCTCCTGAGAGTCATCCGTATCCTTATACTTTGGAGTAATTATTGTTTATTGGATTATTGTTTCTTTTGAAAAATTTTCTACATTCGTTCATTTTAAGATTGCTACTTGACGTGTTATTGCTCACCTTTATGAACTCTTCATGCTTGTTACTTTGCTATACCGAAAACTTGTACTTCTAAATAATGGTCAATTTGCTATTTGGAACCTCACTGGGCTTTTAGCTCATTCCACTCCATTTGTTTTCCTTTCAGGGGTACGAGTGACGCGTGAGACTTGTAAAAGACTAGCGTAGCCTTTTGTTTTGACTTTTGACTTTTTGGTCTTGTACTCGCGCTATTCCTCGAATGGAACATGTTGTACTTGGATTGTATACGTATTGAACTAGTTGGGTGTGTTGAGACTTTGTACCTCGATTTCTATTAATGTAAATTATAAGCTTGAATTGGGAATGTTATTTATGGTTCATGGATGTGTGTACGTGACTCGATTAAGATAGTGAGTGAGTCCTGGCGAGAGCTGGGCAGGCGGTCCGCCGAACCCTTTGGTACGCCTTAGGGGGAGGTGGGGTCGTCACAGATGGTATCAGAGCTCCTTTTGAGCTCGTGCCAGGAGAGGGTTCTCGGACTGTGGGGATTGGCTTGTTAAGTGTGGAACAATTGTCTATTGTTGGAGACCTTAGTTAGTTATGCCAGGTAGGAATCTCTAATATGGATGATTTACTCTTGGGACCGGCCGGCTCGAGTTGTGAATTGTCTTATTGTGGATTCTTGTACTTGGGTATCATATAGTGAAGAGCGTTAGAATAAGGGTCTGTATCTTGATTGCACTTGAGGTGAGTTTTGATGGAAAGGTTAAAGCGTGGATGATTCTAACATTTAACCTTGTTATTGGACCGATCAAAGGGGTTTGCAATACTTGAACTGTCTGAGACAGACTAAAATGAGCTCATTTGGGACTTGAACTTGTTTTGGCGAGTGTGCTCTTACGTACATGTAATGGACCTGATTTGATTTTTACACATGAGTAATATGACCTATATGTGGATTTGAATTCGGCGACTGTTTGAGAATGTGAATTGCTGGGTATAGGCTAGTCGAGTGAGTTCTTATTTGTACCCGTGCTTCTTGAACTTGAAGTAATTGAATCTACTTTTGAACTTATATGTTTGAACCCTGCTTTGACCTTGCTTTTGAACTTATTCGTATTTGTGGGGCTGTAGACCAGCTACTTCTCCTCTGTAGCGGTTGAACTAAAACTCTCTGGTGAGCCTTTGCCTGTTGTGTTTCCAAGCACCGCCAGGGGTAAATTTTTCGACTTGAGAAATTTTCGACTTGAGGCTAAGCCATGTTCTAAATTTTTCGAATATCTGAGACTTTACTTTCAACTCAGGGCTAGTTATGTGAATTGAGCCCTTTTTGCATGATCTATTTGGTTATCTCTTAGCTCTTTACTAAATGATAAGGTCATATATAAGGGATTGGAGTGATTTCTAGTACCTGATTGACTTTAAAGGACTCTTAGTACCCGTTGGAATTTCGAGGGCGAAATTCTTTTAAGGAGGGAGATTGTAACATCCCGAATATTAGGAGGTTGTTTGTGAAGAAAATATTAAAGTATATTTCTTCGGGTTTGATTTAAAACCTTATTTCGTTTTAAACGACTAGAAACCCTAATGTTTTAATCAAAAAACCCTAGTTTACTTGTGACTAAACGGTTTCTTAAATCTTTCATATTTTACTAGAGATTCTAATGTTAATTATTGAAATTGTAAATTCCTCACGTTTTCTTAAAAAATTTCCTTTTATTTGAAAATTATTATTTATTAAGGCCCTACTACCCAATTGTTCAACAATAAGTGCAGATGAACCTGGAAATAGGGTTTTACACTTCGGTTTCAAGATTTGAGCAAAATTAGGGTTTTCGCGATTTTTCGCCGGATGAATTTTCGGTACTGACCAAGGATCAATTTGGTGATTAAAAGTGACTTTTAAGTGAAAAATCATATGTGAGTAGTAGCAATGATATAAGGTTAGAGTATGGGAAGAAAAAAAAAACAGTAGTACGTGAGTTTTTAAGAAAAACGGCGCGAACCGGCGGGTCCCGCGCACTACCAGTTGAACGTACCACTTGACCACCACTTTCTTACCATACAAGCTTATTGACTTTTGAGCAAAATATCTTCTTGTTTGGCAGCTACTTTGACCGAAAATTTGAGGCTAGAAAATAGCAAGGAAGAAAGAGAAAAATGAAAGGTGGTGGTGGCGACACTTGTCGCCACCCTAGAGTTTCTTGGTCAAGTGATTAACTAGCCTTCTTAAACCAATTTTCTGCACTTTCCTCTTCATTTTTCCAGCAGCTGGTCGACCAAGAGGGAGAGAGAAAGTGAGAGCAAGAAACAATTCCTTCTTCTTGATTCTAACCAACCAAGTGACAAATTAAATTTCTAAACCGATTAAACTTACCTTTGAGTGATTAGTTAGTGATTGTTGGTGAAATTTTGGAAAGAGAAAGCTTGGGCTACACTTGGTGAACTCTAATCAAGGTAAGAGGATGATATCTCTCTAACTTTCTCTTTCAATCATGGTTAAAGTAAGCTTAGTAGCTTGATTGGTGGTGGATTCATGGATGCTAGCATGTGTAGAAGTTTTTCCCCAATTTATTTGATGAACTAGGGCAGTGGAATTTCTACCCAACTTGATGTATGATGCTTGTATGTTACAATTAATGTTGTATAAGATGTTTTGGTAGTGTGAGAGGTGAGAAATTGGGGAAAGTTGCACTAGAAACTACAAATTTCAGATTTCTGGAAATTCTAGCTTACATTCTGTCCGAATTTGTATCTGTATGTTAGAGGCCGAATTGGCTTTGGGTAAAAGAAGGAAAGTTGTAGAGAATGATATTTTGTAGGTGCCTGTAAACTTTCAGCCCAATCGGAGCAACGTAGGTCATGAAAAGTCCGAAATACCCTTACTGTTTCAAATATTTCCCAGCAGTCCGTTTCATCAGTTAAGTCCAGTTTATCACGTTTTTTGACTAGGAGCCGTACTGATTTAGCTCTGGGCCAAAACATGAAAGTTGTAGTATTCTGACTTAGCTTTTAAATGCCTCTAAGAACACCTGATTCGGACTTTTGTACTCTGAGATATGACCATTACAGGGTAATGCGGTTATATAGCCGACAAATTGGTTTCTGGTTTAGTAATTTGAGGATTTGACTAAGCTACATTAGGAACTGGACTAAGTGACCTTCATGAACATTGCAGCCCTATATCTTAGCTTCGAAACGGCATAGTTACGCCTCAATCCAATAAGCGTAGCCTCGGATATGTTATTTCCGCATTCGTACGTCAAATCTGTCTTGTGCTAAGTTGAATTTCTGCACTTGTCATTGTTGTGATTCTTGTTATTATGATATTGTGAGCCTATGGAACGGCTCTGGACATGAATTGTTGACATATGTGATGTTGGGTTGTGGTTGAGAAAAATAATGAAGCCTAAATGGCTGGAAAATTAGGTAAACACAAAGGGCATGCTGCCCGAATTTACGCTCGAGAACTATATAAATACACTTGCGACTTGGGTCGAATTGGTATGAATAGTGCTTGAACCATCTAGGGTACTTGAGTATTTTTGTTCCGGGGTATATAAGGAAGGACTTGGCCGAACTTGTACCCTTGAGAAAGGAAATAATGATTGCTCGGAGTATGTTTTCCTTATACTTTCGACTTGCATGGCATTTTCAAGTATAAATGTTACAAAGTTTTACCATTTAAAAAACGAGCAAGTGTTTCACGACTACCATCCGAGTGAATTTCAATTTCTTGATTTTATTGAACGAAACGTCTAAGTTTCGAATCTTAGTCATGTTTCAAAGTTCTCAAACTGAGTTTTATCGCAGATTTGGACTCCGAACCCGGAGTATAACCTGAAAGTGACCAGTAAAGGCACTATATCTTTTGGTGAGTGCTTTCAAATACCGAATTGCACTAGATACTTGAACTTGATACGTGACCAATATGAGTACATGTTATATACGTGAATTGATAGGGCAAGAGTGTACTTTATCGCACTTGCCCTTACGTGATATACTTGTTTATTGTTGCAATTGACTTGATATACTTGATTATGATGCGCGCACTTCCTGGAATTCCAGAAACCCTGTGGCGAGTTACTCTAGTCGAGCCGGCAAGGGCTTGGTCGATTGGGTAACGAACCCTGGGTCTCTTGTATTGTCGAGTGGAGTGATATCTCCTCGACTAATCGGTATACTCGAGTATTACCACCCATGTTCTTGAGGATTTTGGGCCCAGCTGGGGGTTGAACGGTGGACGGAGAGTCGTTTAAGTGGTGTTCTACTGGATTGGTTACTTACTTGAAAGTTGACGGAGTGTCAACTACTACGGGATCAAGCTTCTGGTAATGTAATGGGAATTTGGCTCCTGAGAGTCATCCGTATCCTTATACTTTGGAGTAATTATTGTTTATTGGATTATTGTTTCTTTTGAAAAATTTTCTACATTCGTTCATTTTAAGATTGCTACTTGACGTGTTATTGCTCACCTTTATGAACTCTTCATGCTTGTTACTTTGCTATACCGAAAACTTGTACTTCTAAATAATGGTCAATTTGCTATTTGGAACCTCACTGGGCTTTTAGCTCATTCCACTCCATTTGTTTTCCTTTCAGGGGTACGAGTGACGCGTGAGACTTGTAAAAGACTAGCGTAGCCTTTTGTTTTGACTTTTGACTTTTTGGTCTTGTACTCGCGCTATTCCTCGAATGGAACATGTTGTACTTGGATTGTATACGTATTGAACTAGTTGGGTGTGTTGAGACTTTGTACCTCGATTTCTATTAATGTAAATTATAAGCTTGAATTGGGAATGTTATTTATGGTTCATGGATGTGTGTACGTGACTCGATTAAGATAGTGAGTGAGTCCTGGCGAGAGCTGGGCAGGCGGTCCGCCGAACCCTTTGGTACGCCTTAGGGGGAGGTGGGGTCGTCACAGATGGTATCAGAGCTCCTTTTGAGCTCGTGCCAGGAGAGGGTTCTCGGACTGTGGGGATTGGCTTGTTAAGTGTGGAACAATTGTCTATTGTTGGAGACCTTAGTTAGTTATGCCAGGTAGGAATCTCTAATATGGATGATTTACTCTTGGGACCGGCCGGCTCGAGTTGTGAATTGTCTTATTGTGGATTCTTGTACTTGGGTATCATATAGTGAAGAGCGTTAGAATAAGGGTCTGTATCTTGATTGCACTTGAGGTGAGTTTTGATGGAAAGGTTAAAGCGTGGATGATTCTAACATTTAACCTTGTTATTGGACCGATCAAAGGGGTTTGCAATACTTGAACTGTCTGAGACAGACTAAAATGAGCTCATTTGGGACTTGAACTTGTTTTGGCGAGTGTGCTCTTACGTACATGTAATGGACCTGATTTGATTTTTACACATGAGTAATATGACCTATATGTGGATTTGAATTCGGCGACTGTTTGAGAATGTGAATTGCTGGGTATAGGCTAGTCGAGTGAGTTCTTATTTGTACCCGTGCTTCTTGAACTTGAAGTAATTGAATCTACTTTTGAACTTATATGTTTGAACCCTGCTTTGACCTTGCTTTTGAACTTATTCGTATTTGTGGGGCTGTAGACCAGCTACTTCTCCTCTGTAGCGGTTGAACTAAAACTCTCTGGTGAGCCTTTGCCTGTTGTGTTTCCAAGCACCGCCAGGGGTAAATTTTTCGACTTGAGAAATTTTCGACTTGAGGCTAAGCCATGTTCTAAATTTTTCGAATATCTGAGACTTTACTTTCAACTCAGGGCTAGTTATGTGAATTGAGCCCTTTTTGCATGATCTATTTGGTTATCTCTTAGCTCTTTACTAAATGATAAGGTCATATATAAGGGATTGGAGTGATTTCTAGTACCTGATTGACTTTAAAGGACTCTTAGTACCCGTTGGAATTTCGAGGGCGAAATTCTTTTAAGGAGGGAGATTGTAACATCCCGAATATTAGGAGGTTGTTTGTGAAGAAAATATTAAAGTATATTTCTTCGGGTTTGATTTAAAACCTTATTTCGTTTTAAACGACTAGAAACCCTAATGTTTTAATCAAAAAACCCTAGTTTACTTGTGACTAAACGGTTTCTTAAATCTTTCATATTTTACTAGAGATTCTAATGTTAATTATTGAAATTGTAAATTCCTCACGTTTTCTTAAAAAATTTCCTTTTATTTGAAAATTATTATTTATTAAGGCCCTACTACCCAATTGTTCAACAATAAGTGCAGATGAACCTGGAAATAGGGTTTTACACTTCGGTTTCAAGATTTGAGCAAAATTAGGGTTTTCGCGATTTTTCGCCGGATGAATTTTCGGTACTGACCAAGGATCAATTTGGTGATTAAAAGTGACTTTTAAGTGAAAAATCATATGTGAGTAGTAGCAATGATATAAGGTTAGAGTATGGGAAGAAAAAAAAAACAGTAGTACGTGAGTTTTTAAGAAAAACGGCGCGAACCGGCGGGTCCCGCGCACTACCAGTTGAACGTACCACTTGACCACCACTTTCTTACCATACAAGCTTATTGACTTTTGAGCAAAATATCTTCTTGTTTGGCAGCTACTTTGACCGAAAATTTGAGGCTAGAAAATAGCAAGGAAGAAAGAGAAAAATGAAAGGTGGTGGTGGCGACACTTGTCGCCACCCTAGAGTTTCTTGGTCAAGTGATTAACTAGCCTTCTTAAACCAATTTTCTGCACTTTCCTCTTCATTTTTCCAGCAGCTGGTCGACCAAGAGGGAGAGAGAAAGTGAGAGCAAGAAACAATTCCTTCTTCTTGATTCTAACCAACCAAGTGACAAATTAAATTTCTAAACCGATTAAACTTACCTTTGAGTGATTAGTTAGTGATTGTTGGTGAAATTTTGGAAAGAGAAAGCTTGGGCTACACTTGGTGAACTCTAATCAAGGTAAGAGGATGATATCTCTCTAACTTTCTCTTTCAATCATGGTTAAAGTAAGCTTAGTAGCTTGATTGGTGGTGGATTCATGGATGCTAGCATGTGTAGAAGTTTTTCCCCAATTTATTTGATGAACTAGGGCAGTGGAATTTCTACCCAACTTGATGTATGATGCTTGTATGTTACAATTAATGTTGTATAAGATGTTTTGGTAGTGTGAGAGGTGAGAAATTGGGGAAAGTTGCACTAGAAACTACAAATTTCAGATTTCTGGAAATTCTAGCTTACATTCTGTCCGAATTTGTATCTGTATGTTAGAGGCCGAATTGGCTTTGGGTAAAAGAAGGAAAGTTGTAGAGAATGATATTTTGTAGGTGCCTGTAAACTTTCAGCCCAATCGGAGCAACGTAGGTCATGAAAAGTCCGAAATACCCTTACTGTTTCAAATATTTCCCAGCAGTCCGTTTCATCAGTTAAGTCCAGTTTATCACGTTTTTTGACTAGGAGCCGTACTGATTTAGCTCTGGGCCAAAACATGAAAGTTGTAGTATTCTGACTTAGCTTTTAAATGCCTCTAAGAACACCTGATTCGGACTTTTGTACTCTGAGATATGACCATTACAGGGTAATGCGGTTATATAGCCGACAAATTGGTTTCTGGTTTAGTAATTTGAGGATTTGACTAAGCTACATTAGGAACTGGACTAAGTGACCTTCATGAACATTGCAGCCCTATATCTTAGCTTCGAAACGGCATAGTTACGCCTCAATCCAATAAGCGTAGCCTCGGATATGTTATTTCCGCATTCGTACGTCAAATCTGTCTTGTGCTAAGTTGAATTTCTGCACTTGTCATTGTTGTGATTCTTGTTATTATGATATTGTGAGCCTATGGAACGGCTCTGGACATGAATTGTTGACATATGTGATGTTGGGTTGTGGTTGAGAAAAATAATGAAGCCTAAATGGCTGGAAAATTAGGTAAACACAAAGGGCATGCTGCCCGAATTTACGCTCGAGAACTATATAAATACACTTGCGACTTGGGTCGAATTGGTATGAATAGTGCTTGAACCATCTAGGGTACTTGAGTATTTTTGTTCCGGGGTATATAAGGAAGGACTTGGCCGAACTTGTACCCTTGAGAAAGGAAATAATGATTGCTCGGAGTATGTTTTCCTTATACTTTCGACTTGCATGGCATTTTCAAGTATAAATGTTACAAAGTTTTACCATTTAAAAAACGAGCAAGTGTTTCACGACTACCATCCGAGTGAATTTCAATTTCTTGATTTTATTGAACGAAACGTCTAAGTTTCGAATCTTAGTCATGTTTCAAAGTTCTCAAACTGAGTTTTATCGCAGATTTGGACTCCGAACCCGGAGTATAACCTGAAAGTGACCAGTAAAGGCACTATATCTTTTGGTGAGTGCTTTCAAATACCGAATTGCACTAGATACTTGAACTTGATACGTGACCAATATGAGTACATGTTATATACGTGAATTGATAGGGCAAGAGTGTACTTTATCGCACTTGCCCTTACGTGATATACTTGTTTATTGTTGCAATTGACTTGATATACTTGATTATGATGCGCGCACTTCCTGGAATTCCAGAAACCCTGTGGCGAGTTACTCTAGTCGAGCCGGCAAGGGCTTGGTCGATTGGGTAACGAACCCTGGGTCTCTTGTATTGTCGAGTGGAGTGATATCTCCTCGACTAATCGGTATACTCGAGTATTACCACCCATGTTCTTGAGGATTTTGGGCCCAGCTGGGGGTTGAACGGTGGACGGAGAGTCGTTTAAGTGGTGTTCTACTGGATTGGTTACTTACTTGAAAGTTGACGGAGTGTCAACTACTACGGGATCAAGCTTCTGGTAATGTAATGGGAATTTGGCTCCTGAGAGTCATCCGTATCCTTATACTTTGGAGTAATTATTGTTTATTGGATTATTGTTTCTTTTGAAAAATTTTCTACATTCGTTCATTTTAAGATTGCTACTTGACGTGTTATTGCTCACCTTTATGAACTCTTCATGCTTGTTACTTTGCTATACCGAAAACTTGTACTTCTAAATAATGGTCAATTTGCTATTTGGAACCTCACTGGGCTTTTAGCTCATTCCACTCCATTTGTTTTCCTTTCAGGGGTACGAGTGACGCGTGAGACTTGTAAAAGACTAGCGTAGCCTTTTGTTTTGACTTTTGACTTTTTGGTCTTGTACTCGCGCTATTCCTCGAATGGAACATGTTGTACTTGGATTGTATACGTATTGAACTAGTTGGGTGTGTTGAGACTTTGTACCTCGATTTCTATTAATGTAAATTATAAGCTTGAATTGGGAATGTTATTTATGGTTCATGGATGTGTGTACGTGACTCGATTAAGATAGTGAGTGAGTCCTGGCGAGAGCTGGGCAGGCGGTCCGCCGAACCCTTTGGTACGCCTTAGGGGGAGGTGGGGTCGTCACAGATGGTATCAGAGCTCCTTTTGAGCTCGTGCCAGGAGAGGGTTCTCGGACTGTGGGGATTGGCTTGTTAAGTGTGGAACAATTGTCTATTGTTGGAGACCTTAGTTAGTTATGCCAGGTAGGAATCTCTAATATGGATGATTTACTCTTGGGACCGGCCGGCTCGAGTTGTGAATTGTCTTATTGTGGATTCTTGTACTTGGGTATCATATAGTGAAGAGCGTTAGAATAAGGGTCTGTATCTTGATTGCACTTGAGGTGAGTTTTGATGGAAAGGTTAAAGCGTGGATGATTCTAACATTTAACCTTGTTATTGGACCGATCAAAGGGGTTTGCAATACTTGAACTGTCTGAGACAGACTAAAATGAGCTCATTTGGGACTTGAACTTGTTTTGGCGAGTGTGCTCTTACGTACATGTAATGGACCTGATTTGATTTTTACACATGAGTAATATGACCTATATGTGGATTTGAATTCGGCGACTGTTTGAGAATGTGAATTGCTGGGTATAGGCTAGTCGAGTGAGTTCTTATTTGTACCCGTGCTTCTTGAACTTGAAGTAATTGAATCTACTTTTGAACTTATATGTTTGAACCCTGCTTTGACCTTGCTTTTGAACTTATTCGTATTTGTGGGGCTGTAGACCAGCTACTTCTCCTCTGTAGCGGTTGAACTAAAACTCTCTGGTGAGCCTTTGCCTGTTGTGTTTCCAAGCACCGCCAGGGGTAAATTTTTCGACTTGAGAAATTTTCGACTTGAGGCTAAGCCATGTTCTAAATTTTTCGAATATCTGAGACTTTACTTTCAACTCAGGGCTAGTTATGTGAATTGAGCCCTTTTTGCATGATCTATTTGGTTATCTCTTAGCTCTTTACTAAATGATAAGGTCATATATAAGGGATTGGAGTGATTTCTAGTACCTGATTGACTTTAAAGGACTCTTAGTACCCGTTGGAATTTCGAGGGCGAAATTCTTTTAAGGAGGGAGATTGTAACATCCCGAATATTAGGAGGTTGTTTGTGAAGAAAATATTAAAGTATATTTCTTCGGGTTTGATTTAAAACCTTATTTCGTTTTAAACGACTAGAAACCCTAATGTTTTAATCAAAAAACCCTAGTTTACTTGTGACTAAACGGTTTCTTAAATCTTTCATATTTTACTAGAGATTCTAATGTTAATTATTGAAATTGTAAATTCCTCACGTTTTCTTAAAAAATTTCCTTTTATTTGAAAATTATTATTTATTAAGGCCCTACTACCCAATTGTTCAACAATAAGTGCAGATGAACCTGGAAATAGGGTTTTACACTTCGGTTTCAAGATTTGAGCAAAATTAGGGTTTTCGCGATTTTTCGCCGGATGAATTTTCGGTACTGACCAAGGATCAATTTGGTGATTAAAAGTGACTTTTAAGTGAAAAATCATATGTGAGTAGTAGCAATGATATAAGGTTAGAGTATGGGAAGAAAAAAAAAACAGTAGTACGTGAGTTTTTAAGAAAAACGGCGCGAACCGGCGGGTCCCGCGCACTACCAGTTGAACGTACCACTTGACCACCACTTTCTTACCATACAAGCTTATTGACTTTTGAGCAAAATATCTTCTTGTTTGGCAGCTACTTTGACCGAAAATTTGAGGCTAGAAAATAGCAAGGAAGAAAGAGAAAAATGAAAGGTGGTGGTGGCGACACTTGTCGCCACCCTAGAGTTTCTTGGTCAAGTGATTAACTAGCCTTCTTAAACCAATTTTCTGCACTTTCCTCTTCATTTTTCCAGCAGCTGGTCGACCAAGAGGGAGAGAGAAAGTGAGAGCAAGAAACAATTCCTTCTTCTTGATTCTAACCAACCAAGTGACAAATTAAATTTCTAAACCGATTAAACTTACCTTTGAGTGATTAGTTAGTGATTGTTGGTGAAATTTTGGAAAGAGAAAGCTTGGGCTACACTTGGTGAACTCTAATCAAGGTAAGAGGATGATATCTCTCTAACTTTCTCTTTCAATCATGGTTAAAGTAAGCTTAGTAGCTTGATTGGTGGTGGATTCATGGATGCTAGCATGTGTAGAAGTTTTTCCCCAATTTATTTGATGAACTAGGGCAGTGGAATTTCTACCCAACTTGATGTATGATGCTTGTATGTTACAATTAATGTTGTATAAGATGTTTTGGTAGTGTGAGAGGTGAGAAATTGGGGAAAGTTGCACTAGAAACTACAAATTTCAGATTTCTGGAAATTCTAGCTTACATTCTGTCCGAATTTGTATCTGTATGTTAGAGGCCGAATTGGCTTTGGGTAAAAGAAGGAAAGTTGTAGAGAATGATATTTTGTAGGTGCCTGTAAACTTTCAGCCCAATCGGAGCAACGTAGGTCATGAAAAGTCCGAAATACCCTTACTGTTTCAAATATTTCCCAGCAGTCCGTTTCATCAGTTAAGTCCAGTTTATCACGTTTTTTGACTAGGAGCCGTACTGATTTAGCTCTGGGCCAAAACATGAAAGTTGTAGTATTCTGACTTAGCTTTTAAATGCCTCTAAGAACACCTGATTCGGACTTTTGTACTCTGAGATATGACCATTACAGGGTAATGCGGTTATATAGCCGACAAATTGGTTTCTGGTTTAGTAATTTGAGGATTTGACTAAGCTACATTAGGAACTGGACTAAGTGACCTTCATGAACATTGCAGCCCTATATCTTAGCTTCGAAACGGCATAGTTACGCCTCAATCCAATAAGCGTAGCCTCGGATATGTTATTTCCGCATTCGTACGTCAAATCTGTCTTGTGCTAAGTTGAATTTCTGCACTTGTCATTGTTGTGATTCTTGTTATTATGATATTGTGAGCCTATGGAACGGCTCTGGACATGAATTGTTGACATATGTGATGTTGGGTTGTGGTTGAGAAAAATAATGAAGCCTAAATGGCTGGAAAATTAGGTAAACACAAAGGGCATGCTGCCCGAATTTACGCTCGAGAACTATATAAATACACTTGCGACTTGGGTCGAATTGGTATGAATAGTGCTTGAACCATCTAGGGTACTTGAGTATTTTTGTTCCGGGGTATATAAGGAAGGACTTGGCCGAACTTGTACCCTTGAGAAAGGAAATAATGATTGCTCGGAGTATGTTTTCCTTATACTTTCGACTTGCATGGCATTTTCAAGTATAAATGTTACAAAGTTTTACCATTTAAAAAACGAGCAAGTGTTTCACGACTACCATCCGAGTGAATTTCAATTTCTTGATTTTATTGAACGAAACGTCTAAGTTTCGAATCTTAGTCATGTTTCAAAGTTCTCAAACTGAGTTTTATCGCAGATTTGGACTCCGAACCCGGAGTATAACCTGAAAGTGACCAGTAAAGGCACTATATCTTTTGGTGAGTGCTTTCAAATACCGAATTGCACTAGATACTTGAACTTGATACGTGACCAATATGAGTACATGTTATATACGTGAATTGATAGGGCAAGAGTGTACTTTATCGCACTTGCCCTTACGTGATATACTTGTTTATTGTTGCAATTGACTTGATATACTTGATTATGATGCGCGCACTTCCTGGAATTCCAGAAACCCTGTGGCGAGTTACTCTAGTCGAGCCGGCAAGGGCTTGGTCGATTGGGTAACGAACCCTGGGTCTCTTGTATTGTCGAGTGGAGTGATATCTCCTCGACTAATCGGTATACTCGAGTATTACCACCCATGTTCTTGAGGATTTTGGGCCCAGCTGGGGGTTGAACGGTGGACGGAGAGTCGTTTAAGTGGTGTTCTACTGGATTGGTTACTTACTTGAAAGTTGACGGAGTGTCAACTACTACGGGATCAAGCTTCTGGTAATGTAATGGGAATTTGGCTCCTGAGAGTCATCCGTATCCTTATACTTTGGAGTAATTATTGTTTATTGGATTATTGTTTCTTTTGAAAAATTTTCTACATTCGTTCATTTTAAGATTGCTACTTGACGTGTTATTGCTCACCTTTATGAACTCTTCATGCTTGTTACTTTGCTATACCGAAAACTTGTACTTCTAAATAATGGTCAATTTGCTATTTGGAACCTCACTGGGCTTTTAGCTCATTCCACTCCATTTGTTTTCCTTTCAGGGGTACGAGTGACGCGTGAGACTTGTAAAAGACTAGCGTAGCCTTTTGTTTTGACTTTTGACTTTTTGGTCTTGTACTCGCGCTATTCCTCGAATGGAACATGTTGTACTTGGATTGTATACGTATTGAACTAGTTGGGTGTGTTGAGACTTTGTACCTCGATTTCTATTAATGTAAATTATAAGCTTGAATTGGGAATGTTATTTATGGTTCATGGATGTGTGTACGTGACTCGATTAAGATAGTGAGTGAGTCCTGGCGAGAGCTGGGCAGGCGGTCCGCCGAACCCTTTGGTACGCCTTAGGGGGAGGTGGGGTCGTCACAGATGGTATCAGAGCTCCTTTTGAGCTCGTGCCAGGAGAGGGTTCTCGGACTGTGGGGATTGGCTTGTTAAGTGTGGAACAATTGTCTATTGTTGGAGACCTTAGTTAGTTATGCCAGGTAGGAATCTCTAATATGGATGATTTACTCTTGGGACCGGCCGGCTCGAGTTGTGAATTGTCTTATTGTGGATTCTTGTACTTGGGTATCATATAGTGAAGAGCGTTAGAATAAGGGTCTGTATCTTGATTGCACTTGAGGTGAGTTTTGATGGAAAGGTTAAAGCGTGGATGATTCTAACATTTAACCTTGTTATTGGACCGATCAAAGGGGTTTGCAATACTTGAACTGTCTGAGACAGACTAAAATGAGCTCATTTGGGACTTGAACTTGTTTTGGCGAGTGTGCTCTTACGTACATGTAATGGACCTGATTTGATTTTTACACATGAGTAATATGACCTATATGTGGATTTGAATTCGGCGACTGTTTGAGAATGTGAATTGCTGGGTATAGGCTAGTCGAGTGAGTTCTTATTTGTACCCGTGCTTCTTGAACTTGAAGTAATTGAATCTACTTTTGAACTTATATGTTTGAACCCTGCTTTGACCTTGCTTTTGAACTTATTCGTATTTGTGGGGCTGTAGACCAGCTACTTCTCCTCTGTAGCGGTTGAACTAAAACTCTCTGGTGAGCCTTTGCCTGTTGTGTTTCCAAGCACCGCCAGGGGTAAATTTTTCGACTTGAGAAATTTTCGACTTGAGGCTAAGCCATGTTCTAAATTTTTCGAATATCTGAGACTTTACTTTCAACTCAGGGCTAGTTATGTGAATTGAGCCCTTTTTGCATGATCTATTTGGTTATCTCTTAGCTCTTTACTAAATGATAAGGTCATATATAAGGGATTGGAGTGATTTCTAGTACCTGATTGACTTTAAAGGACTCTTAGTACCCGTTGGAATTTCGAGGGCGAAATTCTTTTAAGGAGGGAGATTGTAACATCCCGAATATTAGGAGGTTGTTTGTGAAGAAAATATTAAAGTATATTTCTTCGGGTTTGATTTAAAACCTTATTTCGTTTTAAACGACTAGAAACCCTAATGTTTTAATCAAAAAACCCTAGTTTACTTGTGACTAAACGGTTTCTTAAATCTTTCATATTTTACTAGAGATTCTAATGTTAATTATTGAAATTGTAAATTCCTCACGTTTTCTTAAAAAATTTCCTTTTATTTGAAAATTATTATTTATTAAGGCCCTACTACCCAATTGTTCAACAATAAGTGCAGATGAACCTGGAAATAGGGTTTTACACTTCGGTTTCAAGATTTGAGCAAAATTAGGGTTTTCGCGATTTTTCGCCGGATGAATTTTCGGTACTGACCAAGGATCAATTTGGTGATTAAAAGTGACTTTTAAGTGAAAAATCATATGTGAGTAGTAGCAATGATATAAGGTTAGAGTATGGGAAGAAAAAAAAAACAGTAGTACGTGAGTTTTTAAGAAAAACGGCGCGAACCGGCGGGTCCCGCGCACTACCAGTTGAACGTACCACTTGACCACCACTTTCTTACCATACAAGCTTATTGACTTTTGAGCAAAATATCTTCTTGTTTGGCAGCTACTTTGACCGAAAATTTGAGGCTAGAAAATAGCAAGGAAGAAAGAGAAAAATGAAAGGTGGTGGTGGCGACACTTGTCGCCACCCTAGAGTTTCTTGGTCAAGTGATTAACTAGCCTTCTTAAACCAATTTTCTGCACTTTCCTCTTCATTTTTCCAGCAGCTGGTCGACCAAGAGGGAGAGAGAAAGTGAGAGCAAGAAACAATTCCTTCTTCTTGATTCTAACCAACCAAGTGACAAATTAAATTTCTAAACCGATTAAACTTACCTTTGAGTGATTAGTTAGTGATTGTTGGTGAAATTTTGGAAAGAGAAAGCTTGGGCTACACTTGGTGAACTCTAATCAAGGTAAGAGGATGATATCTCTCTAACTTTCTCTTTCAATCATGGTTAAAGTAAGCTTAGTAGCTTGATTGGTGGTGGATTCATGGATGCTAGCATGTGTAGAAGTTTTTCCCCAATTTATTTGATGAACTAGGGCAGTGGAATTTCTACCCAACTTGATGTATGATGCTTGTATGTTACAATTAATGTTGTATAAGATGTTTTGGTAGTGTGAGAGGTGAGAAATTGGGGAAAGTTGCACTAGAAACTACAAATTTCAGATTTCTGGAAATTCTAGCTTACATTCTGTCCGAATTTGTATCTGTATGTTAGAGGCCGAATTGGCTTTGGGTAAAAGAAGGAAAGTTGTAGAGAATGATATTTTGTAGGTGCCTGTAAACTTTCAGCCCAATCGGAGCAACGTAGGTCATGAAAAGTCCGAAATACCCTTACTGTTTCAAATATTTCCCAGCAGTCCGTTTCATCAGTTAAGTCCAGTTTATCACGTTTTTTGACTAGGAGCCGTACTGATTTAGCTCTGGGCCAAAACATGAAAGTTGTAGTATTCTGACTTAGCTTTTAAATGCCTCTAAGAACACCTGATTCGGACTTTTGTACTCTGAGATATGACCATTACAGGGTAATGCGGTTATATAGCCGACAAATTGGTTTCTGGTTTAGTAATTTGAGGATTTGACTAAGCTACATTAGGAACTGGACTAAGTGACCTTCATGAACATTGCAGCCCTATATCTTAGCTTCGAAACGGCATAGTTACGCCTCAATCCAATAAGCGTAGCCTCGGATATGTTATTTCCGCATTCGTACGTCAAATCTGTCTTGTGCTAAGTTGAATTTCTGCACTTGTCATTGTTGTGATTCTTGTTATTATGATATTGTGAGCCTATGGAACGGCTCTGGACATGAATTGTTGACATATGTGATGTTGGGTTGTGGTTGAGAAAAATAATGAAGCCTAAATGGCTGGAAAATTAGGTAAACACAAAGGGCATGCTGCCCGAATTTACGCTCGAGAACTATATAAATACACTTGCGACTTGGGTCGAATTGGTATGAATAGTGCTTGAACCATCTAGGGTACTTGAGTATTTTTGTTCCGGGGTATATAAGGAAGGACTTGGCCGAACTTGTACCCTTGAGAAAGGAAATAATGATTGCTCGGAGTATGTTTTCCTTATACTTTCGACTTGCATGGCATTTTCAAGTATAAATGTTACAAAGTTTTACCATTTAAAAAACGAGCAAGTGTTTCACGACTACCATCCGAGTGAATTTCAATTTCTTGATTTTATTGAACGAAACGTCTAAGTTTCGAATCTTAGTCATGTTTCAAAGTTCTCAAACTGAGTTTTATCGCAGATTTGGACTCCGAACCCGGAGTATAACCTGAAAGTGACCAGTAAAGGCACTATATCTTTTGGTGAGTGCTTTCAAATACCGAATTGCACTAGATACTTGAACTTGATACGTGACCAATATGAGTACATGTTATATACGTGAATTGATAGGGCAAGAGTGTACTTTATCGCACTTGCCCTTACGTGATATACTTGTTTATTGTTGCAATTGACTTGATATACTTGATTATGATGCGCGCACTTCCTGGAATTCCAGAAACCCTGTGGCGAGTTACTCTAGTCGAGCCGGCAAGGGCTTGGTCGATTGGGTAACGAACCCTGGGTCTCTTGTATTGTCGAGTGGAGTGATATCTCCTCGACTAATCGGTATACTCGAGTATTACCACCCATGTTCTTGAGGATTTTGGGCCCAGCTGGGGGTTGAACGGTGGACGGAGAGTCGTTTAAGTGGTGTTCTACTGGATTGGTTACTTACTTGAAAGTTGACGGAGTGTCAACTACTACGGGATCAAGCTTCTGGTAATGTAATGGGAATTTGGCTCCTGAGAGTCATCCGTATCCTTATACTTTGGAGTAATTATTGTTTATTGGATTATTGTTTCTTTTGAAAAATTTTCTACATTCGTTCATTTTAAGATTGCTACTTGACGTGTTATTGCTCACCTTTATGAACTCTTCATGCTTGTTACTTTGCTATACCGAAAACTTGTACTTCTAAATAATGGTCAATTTGCTATTTGGAACCTCACTGGGCTTTTAGCTCATTCCACTCCATTTGTTTTCCTTTCAGGGGTACGAGTGACGCGTGAGACTTGTAAAAGACTAGCGTAGCCTTTTGTTTTGACTTTTGACTTTTTGGTCTTGTACTCGCGCTATTCCTCGAATGGAACATGTTGTACTTGGATTGTATACGTATTGAACTAGTTGGGTGTGTTGAGACTTTGTACCTCGATTTCTATTAATGTAAATTATAAGCTTGAATTGGGAATGTTATTTATGGTTCATGGATGTGTGTACGTGACTCGATTAAGATAGTGAGTGAGTCCTGGCGAGAGCTGGGCAGGCGGTCCGCCGAACCCTTTGGTACGCCTTAGGGGGAGGTGGGGTCGTCACAGATGGTATCAGAGCTCCTTTTGAGCTCGTGCCAGGAGAGGGTTCTCGGACTGTGGGGATTGGCTTGTTAAGTGTGGAACAATTGTCTATTGTTGGAGACCTTAGTTAGTTATGCCAGGTAGGAATCTCTAATATGGATGATTTACTCTTGGGACCGGCCGGCTCGAGTTGTGAATTGTCTTATTGTGGATTCTTGTACTTGGGTATCATATAGTGAAGAGCGTTAGAATAAGGGTCTGTATCTTGATTGCACTTGAGGTGAGTTTTGATGGAAAGGTTAAAGCGTGGATGATTCTAACATTTAACCTTGTTATTGGACCGATCAAAGGGGTTTGCAATACTTGAACTGTCTGAGACAGACTAAAATGAGCTCATTTGGGACTTGAACTTGTTTTGGCGAGTGTGCTCTTACGTACATGTAATGGACCTGATTTGATTTTTACACATGAGTAATATGACCTATATGTGGATTTGAATTCGGCGACTGTTTGAGAATGTGAATTGCTGGGTATAGGCTAGTCGAGTGAGTTCTTATTTGTACCCGTGCTTCTTGAACTTGAAGTAATTGAATCTACTTTTGAACTTATATGTTTGAACCCTGCTTTGACCTTGCTTTTGAACTTATTCGTATTTGTGGGGCTGTAGACCAGCTACTTCTCCTCTGTAGCGGTTGAACTAAAACTCTCTGGTGAGCCTTTGCCTGTTGTGTTTCCAAGCACCGCCAGGGGTAAATTTTTCGACTTGAGAAATTTTCGACTTGAGGCTAAGCCATGTTCTAAATTTTTCGAATATCTGAGACTTTACTTTCAACTCAGGGCTAGTTATGTGAATTGAGCCCTTTTTGCATGATCTATTTGGTTATCTCTTAGCTCTTTACTAAATGATAAGGTCATATATAAGGGATTGGAGTGATTTCTAGTACCTGATTGACTTTAAAGGACTCTTAGTACCCGTTGGAATTTCGAGGGCGAAATTCTTTTAAGGAGGGAGATTGTAACATCCCGAATATTAGGAGGTTGTTTGTGAAGAAAATATTAAAGTATATTTCTTCGGGTTTGATTTAAAACCTTATTTCGTTTTAAACGACTAGAAACCCTAATGTTTTAATCAAAAAACCCTAGTTTACTTGTGACTAAACGGTTTCTTAAATCTTTCATATTTTACTAGAGATTCTAATGTTAATTATTGAAATTGTAAATTCCTCACGTTTTCTTAAAAAATTTCCTTTTATTTGAAAATTATTATTTATTAAGGCCCTACTACCCAATTGTTCAACAATAAGTGCAGATGAACCTGGAAATAGGGTTTTACACTTCGGTTTCAAGATTTGAGCAAAATTAGGGTTTTCGCGATTTTTCGCCGGATGAATTTTCGGTACTGACCAAGGATCAATTTGGTGATTAAAAGTGACTTTTAAGTGAAAAATCATATGTGAGTAGTAGCAATGATATAAGGTTAGAGTATGGGAAGAAAAAAAAAACAGTAGTACGTGAGTTTTTAAGAAAAACGGCGCGAACCGGCGGGTCCCGCGCACTACCAGTTGAACGTACCACTTGACCACCACTTTCTTACCATACAAGCTTATTGACTTTTGAGCAAAATATCTTCTTGTTTGGCAGCTACTTTGACCGAAAATTTGAGGCTAGAAAATAGCAAGGAAGAAAGAGAAAAATGAAAGGTGGTGGTGGCGACACTTGTCGCCACCCTAGAGTTTCTTGGTCAAGTGATTAACTAGCCTTCTTAAACCAATTTTCTGCACTTTCCTCTTCATTTTTCCAGCAGCTGGTCGACCAAGAGGGAGAGAGAAAGTGAGAGCAAGAAACAATTCCTTCTTCTTGATTCTAACCAACCAAGTGACAAATTAAATTTCTAAACCGATTAAACTTACCTTTGAGTGATTAGTTAGTGATTGTTGGTGAAATTTTGGAAAGAGAAAGCTTGGGCTACACTTGGTGAACTCTAATCAAGGTAAGAGGATGATATCTCTCTAACTTTCTCTTTCAATCATGGTTAAAGTAAGCTTAGTAGCTTGATTGGTGGTGGATTCATGGATGCTAGCATGTGTAGAAGTTTTTCCCCAATTTATTTGATGAACTAGGGCAGTGGAATTTCTACCCAACTTGATGTATGATGCTTGTATGTTACAATTAATGTTGTATAAGATGTTTTGGTAGTGTGAGAGGTGAGAAATTGGGGAAAGTTGCACTAGAAACTACAAATTTCAGATTTCTGGAAATTCTAGCTTACATTCTGTCCGAATTTGTATCTGTATGTTAGAGGCCGAATTGGCTTTGGGTAAAAGAAGGAAAGTTGTAGAGAATGATATTTTGTAGGTGCCTGTAAACTTTCAGCCCAATCGGAGCAACGTAGGTCATGAAAAGTCCGAATGCTAAGTTGAATTTCTGCACTTGTCATTGTTGTGATTCTTGTTATTATGATATTGTGAGCCTATGGAACGGCTCTGGACATGAATTGTTGACATATGTGATGTTGGGTTGTGGTTGAGAAAAATAATGAAGCCTAAATGGCTGGAAAATTAGGTAAACACAAAGGGCATGCTGCCCGAATTTACGCTCGAGAACTATATAAATACACTTGCGACTTGGGTCGAATTGGTATGAATAGTGCTTGAACCATCTAGGGTACTTGAGTATTTTTGTTCCGGGGTATATAAGGAAGGACTTGGCCGAACTTGTACCCTTGAGAAAGGAAATAATGATTGCTCGGAGTATGTTTTCCTTATACTTTCGACTTGCATGGCATTTTCAAGTATAAATGTTACAAAGTTTTACCATTTAAAAAACGAGCAAGTGTTTCACGACTACCATCCGAGTGAATTTCAATTTCTTGATTTTATTGAACGAAACGTCTAAGTTTCGAATCTTAGTCATGTTTCAAAGTTCTCAAACTGAGTTTTATCGCAGATTTGGACTCCGAACCCGGAGTATAACCTGAAAGTGACCAGTAAAGGCACTATATCTTTTGGTGAGTGCTTTCAAATACCGAATTGCACTAGATACTTGAACTTGATACGTGACCAATATGAGTACATGTTATATACGTGAATTGATAGGGCAAGAGTGTACTTTATCGCACTTGCCCTTACGTGATATACTTGTTTATTGTTGCAATTGACTTGATATACTTGATTATGATGCGCGCACTTCCTGGAATTCCAGAAACCCTGTGGCGAGTTACTCTAGTCGAGCCGGCAAGGGCTTGGTCGATTGGGTAACGAACCCTGGGTCTCTTGTATTGTCGAGTGGAGTGATATCTCCTCGACTAATCGGTATACTCGAGTATTACCACCCATGTTCTTGAGGATTTTGGGCCCAGCTGGGGGTTGAACGGTGGACGGAGAGTCGTTTAAGTGGTGTTCTACTGGATTGGTTACTTACTTGAAAGTTGACGGAGTGTCAACTACTACGGGATCAAGCTTCTGGTAATGTAATGGGGGTTTAACTCTTGGAGGCTTGCAAAGCCTATAATTGATTTTGGAATGGAACGCACTAAGAACAGCTCAACTTCCCTTTGCCTGATCTGTATAAAAGAAGAAACACTAAACAAAGCAAAGGTAAGTTCGTTAGGAAAATAATAGGCCTTCACCGGGTTGTTCAAGATCAGCCCACTTTCTCTCTTTTCCTCCTTTTTACCACCCATCTCATCAGATTTTTCCATCTCTTTTTCTAGTTCAACAGCTGACCCTTTCATCTCGTTGCTTTCAACTCCCTCGGGTTAACCTCTTCAGGCACAATTCCCTCATCTAGCCTTTTCTCCATTCTATAACGCTCAAGCTCATTTTCATGTATGCTAGATCAATATAAAGCTGGTCATAAGTAAGTGATACAAGTACAAAACGACGACTATTAAATAAGAAGGCATACTTATTAGTATGTCCGTCATATTTAACTTCTCGCCTCGACATCCATGCTTTGCCCAACAACACAGGTGTCACTTGAATTGGGACTACATCACACAACACCTCGTCCACATATTTGCCGATTTGAATAGGTACAAGTGTGTGCTTAGTAACCCAAACAACACCACGAGTACTCATCAACTGGTACAGTTGAAGATGATCAATGGTTGGAAGATTTAATTTCTCAACCATGATAGCACTTGCAAGGATGACTTCACAACTCCCATCAATGGGCAAGCTACAAATTTTATCTTTGACACCGCAACGAGTATAAAACCAACCAAGCAACTGAGATTTGATGAGGTCCAATTGCTCATCTACACCGCGTAATGCCACTTCTTTGACTCCCTTAGGATCAGGAAGACAATGTTGTGGGCTAGCTTTTATGCGTCTTGTATTCGCCATGACGTATGAGGGAACCTGCAAAAAGTTAGCAACGAAGCCGAAGATGTTGCCTTTCACGCTCCCTCACGTGTATCCACTCGCACTCGTGTATATGGATGTCACTCTAATTGACTTACCAAATGCTTTTACCTGTAGTTGAGAAAGGCCGCTCAAGTCCAATAATTGTCACCACTTTTGCCATAAGAGTAGCCAAGAAGGTAAGACACAAATGTGGGTGCAAAATGAAGTGGGAATGGACGAATTTGGAAGGCCAATAGTGGCGGACAGAAATGGAAGTGCACCAATGGGAACATAAAAGATAGAAACCCTAGCTTCCAAAAATGTAGGAGTAGGTCTACAGGGTTCATAACTACTCCTCTTACTACAGGACGCTTACCTAGCCAACGCTTAGATCCGGCTCTACCCAAACTTTTCTGGTTCACCCCAACATTCCCTACTTGTCCGACTGTTGCTGAGCAGTTTTTGGATATCAAACGGACCTCCCCAGAAGGTAGTGTTCCTAAATTGTAGGAGAGAATGTAGGAGAGTAGCCAAGTGAAAACAAAGGAGTTATCCGAGTGCTTTACTTAGTTTCCTAAATGAATTTGGAAATCAAGTAAACAACTTGGATGAAGCAAGCAATACTCGGACAGATTTGAAACAAAGAAACCCTAGTGCAAATGAGACCGTAGCCGCCGCCCCACTTGTTTTCTTGTTGCTCAAGTGATGACTAACGACCAAGACAGATTTGGGAACACAACCTTTCGGCAAATTTTGGACAGAAAATATCGACAAACTAGACACAAACACAAAAGGGATAACACACCAACAGATTTTGTGTTCGGATAAACAGTAACGTGAACAGTGTCGGTGAAGAGTGACGGTGAACAGTGTCATTTTTTTCTTCTTCTTTTTTTTTAACAAGGCAGCGGACAAAACACAAAAACCCTTCGACGCAACTACGAAAAAGATGGATATAACGAAAGATACCTTCACCTAAGCTCTGAAGCCAACTGATACGGTCCTCGATCAACTCGTTTCGAGACACGTAACACGCTTGTCCAAGGATCGAGTGAGGTTGTCCAACGCTTGGATTGCGGAACCTAAAACCAAAACGGACGACACGAATTGATTGAAGGTGGTAGAACGGCGACTCCAATTGAGGTGAATACTCTAGTGGATAGGTCGGTAGAACAATCAAGGACAATACGCAAGATTGCTCAAGAACCCTTGCCAAGCAAGTTAAGGTTCGAATGCTCTCAATAAGTCGAAGAGAAACAAATCAGAATTTTATTATCAAAATTGTGCACCCGTTAATCATACAAAGTGAGCCTTTATATATAGGATAAGGGGCAAATAAAACCCTAAAAAACTAGACAAGGAAGGTCGGCCACTCCTTGGACAAGGTGGGCCGGGCCATGACTCAAATAAACTAATCTAATCCAACTCTAAGCAATTGAACCTAACAGTAAGGCCTAGGGCTTAGTCGACCAAACCTTCATGGGCTCTCTTCGTCGGCTTGGATCATCATGTAGACAACTTGATTATCACCTTCCAAGCCTTCAATATCCCGATGGACTCCTTGTTGGTCTTGAACATTTCACTCAAGAGCTTGAAGGGACTCCTTGAAGCGCTTGGCCCGTGCACGTGTGACTCTGGGCCCAATGGAACTCGAACTGGATCATTACTTGGGCTAAGGTCCGTGCACACATCAGTCCCCTCCACTTGAGAAGGATTTGTCCTCAAATCTGGATAGAAATGGATGATACTACAGGCGTTGGTAGTATGAAGCCCAAATCTAATGCCACCACATATTGGCCCTAATACTATGATTCGGTGCTCATGTCTCTTGGTTAGTTTGAAAATGCTCACAACCAGCCAAGAAAAACTCATGGCTTTACTCGAATGGCTCCTCTTGTTTGTATAATTCCCCTCCTATTGAAAGCAATTTGCTCACAAATTGAAGCACGAATGGTGACAAGACGAGTTACATGCCTTTGACTCAATCTTGTTACGATTGCTACAGATGTCATCTGATGCAAAACCCACGTGCTAAGTTGGAAAATAACCCTTGTCGAACCTTGAATCTCACAAACTATCTTCAATGTGTGCTCAACTTGATCGTTTGTGGTCACGAGGTAAGGGTCCTCAAAGTGGTGTGAAGTGTATCCCATGAAATTGAACTCCGGCCAGAACACACTTGCAAGGTCCCATGGCGGATTTGGTGATATTGGAGCTTCATGTGTACTAAGAGCAAGACGAAAATCACAATGGTCATTGATGTACTTTTCTTTAAACGAACCCTTGGTACACAACCATCCCCAAAATGTGGAGTGTTCCCTTCAAGATGAGCTCGAATCAACTCCCTTTTGGTGTGGACTGATTTGAGTTGACTTTGTTCCGTGAATGGATACCAACGGGGTTTAACTCTTGGAGGCTTGCAAAGCCTATAATTGATTTTGGAATGGAACGCACTAAGAACAGCTCAACTTCCCTTTGCCTGATCTGTATAAAAGAAGAAACACTAAACAAAGCAAAGGTAAGTTCGTTAGGAAAATAATAGGCCTTCACCGGGTTGTTCAAGATCAGCCCACTTTCTCTCTTTTCCTCCTTTTTACCACCCATCTCATCAGATTTTTCCATCTCTTTTTCTAGTTCAACAGCTGACCCTTTCATCTCGTTGCTTTCAACTCCCTCGGGTTAACCTCTTCAGGCACAATTCCCTCATCTAGCCTTTTCTCCATTCTATAACGCTCAAGCTCATTTTCATGTATGCTAGATCAATACAAAGCTGGTCATAAGTAAGTGATACAAGTACAAAACGACGACTATTAAATAAGAAGGCATACTTATTAGTATGTCCGTCATATTTAACTTCTCGCCTCGACATCCATGCTTTGCCCAACAACACAGGTGTCACTTGAATTGGGACTACATCACACAACACCTCGTCCACATATTTGCCGATTTGAATAGGTACAAGTGTGTGCTTAGTAACCCAAACAACACCACGAGTACTCATCAACTGGTACAGTTGAAGATGATCAATGGTTGGAAGATTTAATTTCTCAACCATGATAGCACTTGCAAGGATGACTTCACAACTCCCATCAATGGGCAAGCTACAAATTTTATCTTTGACACCGCAACGAGTATAAAACCAACCAAGCAACTGAGATTTGATGAGGTCCAATTGCTCATCTACACCGCGTAATGCCACTTCTTTGACTCCCTTAGGATCAGGAAGACAATGTTGTGGGCTAGCTTTTATGCGTCTTGTATTCGCCATGACGTATGAGGGAACCTGCAAAAAGTTAGCAACGAAGCCGAAGATGTTGCCTTTCACGCTCCCTCACGTGTATCCACTCGCACTCGTGTATATGGATGTCACTCTAATTGACTTACCAAATGCTTTTACCTGTAGTTGAGAAAGGCCGCTCAAGTCCAATAATTGTCACCACTTTTGCCATAAGAGTAGCCAAGAAGGTAAGACACAAATGTGGGTGCAAAATGAAGTGGGAATGGACGAATTTGGAAGGCCAATAGTGGCGGACAGAAATGGAAGTGCACCAATGGGAACATAAAAGATAGAAACCCTAGCTTCCAAAAATGTAGGAGTAGGTCTACAGGGTTCATAACTACTCCTCTTACTACAGGACGCTTACCTAGCCAACGCTTAGATCCGGCTCTACCCAAACTTTTCTGGTTCACCCCAACATTCCCTACTTGTCCGACTGTTGCTGAGCAGTTTTTGGATATCAAACGGACCTCCCCAGAAGGTAGTGTTCCTAAATTGTAGGAGAGAATGTAGGAGAGTAGCCAAGTGAAAACAAAGGAGTTATCCGAGTGCTTTACTTAGTTTCCTAAATGAATTTGGAAATCAAGTAAACAACTTGGATGAAGCAAGCAATACTCGGACAGATTTGAAACAAAGAAACCCTAGTGCAAATGAGACCGTAGCCGCCGCCCCACTTGTTTTCTTGTTGCTCAAGTGATGACTAACGACCAAGACAGATTTGGGAACACAACCTTTCGGCAAATTTTGGACAGAAAATATCGACAAACTAGACACAAACACAAAAGGGATAACACACCAACAGATTTTGTGTTCGGATAAACAGTAACGTGAACAGTGTCGGTGAAGAGTGACGGTGAACAGTGTCATTTTTTTCTTCTTCTTTTTTTTTAACAAGGCAGCGGACAAAACACAAAAACCCTTCGACGCAACTACGAAAAAGATGGATATAACGAAAGATACCTTCACCTAAGCTCTGAAGCCAACTGATACGGTCCTCGATCAACTCGTTTCGAGACACGTAACACGCTTGTCCAAGGATCGAGTGAGGTTGTCCAACGCTTGGATTGCGGAACCTAAAACCAAAACGGACGACACGAATTGATTGAAGGTGGTAGAACGGCGACTCCAATTGAGGTGAATACTCTAGTGGATAGGTCGGTAGAACAATCAAGGACAATACGCAAGATTGCTCAAGAACCCTTGCCAAGCAAGTTAAGGTTCGAATGCTCTCAATAAGTCGAAGAGAAACAAATCAGAATTTTATTATCAAAATTGTGCACCCGTTAATCATACAAAGTGAGCCTTTATATATAGGATAAGGGGCAAATAAAACCCTAAAAAACTAGACAAGGAAGGTCGGCCACTCCTTGGACAAGGTGGGCCGGGCCATGACTCAAATAAACTAATCTAATCCAACTCTAAGCAATTGAACCTAACAGTAAGGCCTAGGGCTTAGTCGACCAAACCTTCATGGGCTCTCTTCGTCGGCTTGGATCATCATGTAGACAACTTGATTATCACCTTCCAAGCCTTCAATATCCCGATGGACTCCTTGTTGGTCTTGAACATTTCACTCAAGAGCTTGAAGGGACTCCTTGAAGCGCTTGGCCCGTGCACGTGTGACTCTGGGCCCAATGGAACTCGAACTGGATCATTACTTGGGCTAAGGTCCGTGCACACATCAGTCCCCTCCACTTGAGAAGGATTTGTCCTCAAATCTGGATAGAAATGGATGATACTACAGGCGTTGGTAGTATGAAGCCCAAATCTAATGCCACCACATATTGGCCCTAATACTATGATTCGGTGCTCATGTCTCTTGGTTAGTTTGAAAATGCTCACAACCAGCCAAGAAAAACTCATGGCTTTACTCGAATGGCTCCTCTTGTTTGTATAATTCCCCTCCTATTGAAAGCAATTTGCCCACAAATTGAAGCACGAATGGTGACAAGACGAGTTACATGCCTTTGACTCAATCTTGTTACGATTGCTACAGATGTCATCCGATGCAAAACCCACGTGCTAAGTTGGAAAATAACCCTTGTCGAACCTTGAATCTCACAAACTATCTTCAATGTGTGCTCAACTTGATCGTTTGTGGTCACGAGGTAAGGGTCCTCAAAGTGGTGTGAAGTGTATCCCATGAAATTGAACTCCGGCCAGAACACACTTGCAAGGTCCCATGGCGGATTTGGTGATATTGGAGCTTCATGTGTACTAAGAGCAAGACGAAAATCACAATGGTCATTGATGTACATGTTCTGTAAACGAACCCTTGGTACACAACCATCCCCAAAATGTGGAGTGTTCCCTTCAAGATGAGCTCGAATCAACTCCCTTTTGGTGTGGACTGATTTGAGTTGACTTTGTTCCGTGAATGGATACCAACGGGGTTTAACTCTTGGAGGCTTGCAAAGCCTATAATTGATTTTGGAATGGAACGCACTAAGAACAGCTCAACTTCCCTTTGCCTGATCTGTATAAAAGAAGAAACACTAAACAAAGCAAAGGTAAGTTCGTTAGGAAAATAATAGGCCTTCACCGGGTTGTTCAAGATCAGCCCACTTTCTCTCTTTTCCTCCTTTTTACCACCCATCTCATCAGATTTTTCCATCTCTTTTTCTAGTTCAACAGCTGACCCTTTCATCTCGTTGCTTTCAACTCCCTCGGGTTAACCTCTTCAGGCACAATTCCCTCATCTAGCCTTTTCTCTATTCTATAACGCTCATGCTCATTTTCATGTATGCTAGATCAATACAAAGCTGGTCATAAGTAAGTGATACAAGTACAAAACGACGACTATTAAATAAGAAGGCATACTTATTAGTATGTCCGTCATATTTAACTTCTCGCCTCGACATCCATTCTTTGCCCAACAACACAAGTGTCACTTGAATTGGGACTACATCACACAACACGTCGTCCACATATTTGCCGATTTGAATAGGTACAAGTGTGTGCTTAGTAACCCAAACAACACCACGAGTACTCATCAACTGGTACAGTTGAAGATGATCAATGGTTGGAAGATTTAATTTCTCAACCATGATAGCACTTGCAAGGATGACTTCACAACTCCCATCAATGGGCAAGCTACAAATTTTATCTTTGACACCGCAACGAGTATAAAACCAACCAAGCAACTGAGATTTGATGAGGTCCAATTGCTCATCTACACCGCGTAATGCCACTTCTTTGACTCCCTTAGGATCAGGAAGACAATGTTGTGGGCTAGCTTTTATGCGTCTTGTATTCGCCATGACGTATGAGGGAACCTGCAAAAAGTTAGCAACGAAGCCGAAGATGTTGCCTTTCACGCTCCCTCACGTGTATCCACTCGCACTCGTGTATATGGATGTCACTCTAATTGACTTACCAAATGCTTTTACCTGTATTTGAGAAAGGCCGCTCAAGTCCAATAATTGTCACCACTTTTGCCATAAGAGTAACCAAGAAGGTAAGACACAAATGTGGGTGCAAAATGAAGTGGGAATGGACGAATTTGGAAGGCCAATAGTGGCGGACAGAAATGGAAGTGCACCAATGGGAACATAAAAGATAGAAACCCTAGCTTCCAAAAATGTAGGAGTAGGTCTACAGGGTTCATAACTACTCCTCTTACTACAGGACGCTTACCTAGCCAACGCTTAGATCCGGCTCTACCCAAACTTTTCTGGTTCACCCCAACATTCCCTACTTGTCCGACTGTTGCTGAGCAGTTTTTGGATATCAAACAGACCTCCCCAGAAGGTAGTGTTCCTAAATTGTAGGAGAGAATGTAGGAGAGTAGCCAAGTGAAAACAAAGGAGTTATAAAATCCGAGTGCTTTACTTAATTTCCTAAATGAATTTGGAAATCAAGTAAACAACTTGGATGAAGCAAGCAATACTCGGACAGATTTGAAACAAAGAAACCCTAGTGCAAATGAGACCGTAGCCGCCGCCCCACTTGTTTTCTTGTTGCTCAAGTGATGACTAACGACCAAGACAGATTTGGGAACACAACCTTTCGGCAAATTTTGGACAGAAATTATCGACAAACTAGACACAAACACAAAAGGGATAACACACCAACAGATTTTGTGTTCGGATAAACAGTAACGTGAACAGTGTCGGTGAAGAGTGACGGTGAACAGTGTCATTTTTTTCTTCTTTTTTTTTTTTAACAAGGCAGCGGACAAAACACAAAAACCCTTCGACGCAACTACGAAAAACAAGGATATAACGAAAGATACCTTCACCTAAGCTCTGAAGCCAACTGATACGGTCCTCGATCAACTCGTTTCGAGACACGTAACACGCTTGTCCAAGGATCGAGTGAGGTTGTCCAACGCTTGGATTGCGGAACCTAAAACCAAAACGGACGACACGAATTGATTGAAGGTGGTAGAACGGCGACTCCAATTGAGGTGAATACTCTAGTGGATAGGTCGGTAGAACAATCAAGGACAATACGCAAGATTGCTCAAGAACCCTTGCCAAGCAAGTTAAGGTTCGAATGCTCTCAATAAGTCGAAGAGAAACAAATCAGAATTTTATTATCAAAATTGTGCACCCGTTAATCATACAAAGTGAGCCTTTATATAGGCTAAGGGGCTAATAAAACCCTAAGAAACTAGACAAGGAAGGTCGGCCACTCCTTGGACAAGGTAGGCCGGGCCATGACTCAAATAAACTAATCTAATCCAACTCTAAGCAATTGAACCTAACAGTAAGGCCTAGGGCTTAGTCGACCAAACCTTCATGGGCTCTCTTCGTCGGCCTGGATCATCATGTAGACAACTTGATTATCACCTTCCAAGCCTTCAATATCCCGATGGACTCCTTGTTGGTCTTGAACATTTCACACAAGAGCTTGAAGGGACTCCTTGAAGCCCTTGGCCCGTGCACGTGTGACTGGGCCCAATGGAACTCGAACTGGATCATTACTTGGGCTAAGGTCCGTGCACACATCAGTCCCCTCCACTTGAGAAGGATTTGTCCTCAAATCTGGATAGAAATGGATGATACTACAAGCGTTGGTAGTATGAAGCCCAAATCTAATGCCACCACATATTGGCCCTCATACTATGATTCGGTGCTCATGTCTCTTGGTTAGTTTGAAAATGCTCACAACCAGCCAAGAAAAACTCATGGCTTTACTCGAATGGCTCCTCTTGTTTGTATAATTCCCCTCCTCTTGAAAGCAATTTGCCCACAAATTGAAGCACGAATGGTGACAAGACGAGTTACATGCCTTTGACTCAATCTTGTTACGATTGCTACAGATGTCATCCGATGCAAAACCCACGTGCTAAGTTGGAAAATAACCCTTGTCGAACCTTGAATCTCACAAACTATCTTCAATGTGTGCTCAACTTGATCGTTTGTGGTCACGAGGTAAGGGTCCTCAAAGTGGTGTGAAGTGTATCCCATGAAATCGAACTCCGGCCAGAACACACTTGCAAGGTCCCATGGCGGATTTGGTGATATTGGAGCTTCATGTGTACTAAGAGCAAGACGAAAATCACAATGGTCATTGATGTACTTGTTCTTTAAACGAACCCTTGGTACACAACCATCCCCAAAATGTGGAGTGTTCCCTTCAAGATGAGCTCGAATCAACTCCCTTTTGGTGTGGACTGATTTGAGTTGACTTTGTTCCGTGAATGGATACCAACGGGGTTTAACTCTTGGAGGCTTGCAAAGCCTATAATTGATTTTGGAATGGAACGCACTAAGAACAGCTCAACTTCCCTTTGCCTGATCTGTATAAAAGAAGAAACACTAAACAAAGCAAAGGTAAGTTCGTTAGGAAAATAATAGGCCTTCACCGGGTTGTTCAAGATCAGCCCACTTTCTCTCTTTTCCTCCTTTTTACCACACATCTCATCAGATTTTTCCATCTCCTTTTCTAGTTCAACAGCTGACCCTTTCATCTCGTTGCTTTCAACTCCCTCGGGTTTTACCTCTTCAGGCACAATTCCCTCATCTAGCCTTTTCTCCATTCTATAACGCTCAAGCTCATTTTCATGTATGCTAGATCAATACAAAGCTGGTCATAAGTAAGTGATACAAGTACAAAACGACGACTATTAAATAAGAAGGCATACTTATTAGTATGTCCGTCATATTTAACTTCTCGCCTCGACATCCATGCTTTGCCCACCAACACAGGTGTCACTTGAATTGGGACTACATCACACAACACCTCGTCCACATATTTGCCGATTTGAATAGGTACAAGTGTGTGCTTAGTAACCCAAACAACACCACGAGTACTCATCAACTGGTACAGTTGAAGATGATCAATGGTTGGAAGATTTAATTTCTCAACCATGATAGCACTTGCAAGGATGACTTCACAACTCCCATCAATGGGCAAGCTACAAATTTTATCTTTGACACCGCAACGAGTATAAAACCAACCAAGCAACTGAGATTTGATGAGGTCCAATTGCTCATCTACACCGCGTAATGCCACTTCTTTGACTCCCTTAGGATCAGGAAGACAATGTTGTGGGCTAGCTTTTATGCGTCTTGTATTCGCCATGACGTATGAGGGAACCTGCAAAAAGTTAGCAACGAAGCCGAAGATGTTGCCTTTCACGCTCCCTCACGTGTATCCACTCGCACTCGTGTATATGGATGTCACTCTAATTGACTTACCAAATGCTTTTACCTGTAGTTGAGAAAGGCCGCTCAAGTCCAATAATTGTCACCACTTTTGCCATAAGAGTAGCCAAGAAGGTAAGACACAAATGTGGGTGCAAAATGAAGTGGGAATGGACGAATTTGGAAGGCCAATAGTGGCGGACAGAAATGGAAGTGCACCAATGGGAACATAAAAGATAGAAACCCTAGCTTCCAAAAATGTAGGAGTAGGTCTACAGGGTTCATAACTACTCCTCTTACTACAGGACGCTTACCTAGCCAACGCTTAGATCCGGCTCTACCCAAACTTTTCTGGTTCACCCCAACATTCCCTACTTGTCCGACTGTTGCTGAGCAGTTTTTGGATATCAAACGGACCTCCCCAGAAGGTAGTGTTCCTAAATTGTAGGAGAGAATGTAGGAGAGTAGCCAAGTGAAAACAAAGGAGTTATCCGAGTGCTTTACTTAGTTTCCTAAATGAATTTGGAAATCAAGTAAACAACTTGGATGAAGCAAGCAATACTCGGACAGATTTGAAACAAAGAAACCCTAGTGCAAATGAGACCGTAGCCGCCGCCCCACTTGTTTTCTTGTTGCTCAAGTGATGACTAACGACCAAGACAGATTTGGGAACACAACCTTTCGGCAAATTTTGGACAGAAAATATCGACAAACTAGACACAAACACAAAAGGGATAACACACCAACAGATTTTGTGTTCGGATAAACAGTAACGTGAACAGTGTCGGTGAAGAGTGACGGTGAACAGTGTCATTTTTTTCTTCTTCTTTTTTTTTAACAAGGCAGCGGACAAAACACAAAAACCCTTCGACGCAACTACGAAAAAGATGGATATAACGAAAGATACCTTCACCTAAGCTCTGAAGCCAACTGATACGGTCCTCGATCAACTCGTTTCGAGACACGTAACACGCTTGTCCAAGGATCGAGTGAGGTTGTCCAACGCTTGGATTGCGGAACCTAAAACCAAAACGGACGACACGAATTGATTGAAGGTGGTAGAACGGCGACTCCAATTGAGGTGAATACTCTAGTGGATAGGTCGGTAGAACAATCAAGGACAATACGCAAGATTGCTCAAGAACCCTTGCCAAGCAAGTTAAGGTTCGAATGCTCTCAATAAGTCGAAGAGAAACAAATCAGAATTTTATTATCAAAATTGTGCACCCGTTAATCATACAAAGTGAGCCTTTATATAGGCTAAGGGGCTAATAAAACCCTAAGAAACTAGACAAGGAAGGTCGGCCACTCCTTGGACAAGGTAGGCCGGGCCATGACTCAAATAAACTAATCTAATCCAACTCTAAGCAATTGAACCTAACAGTAAGGCCTAGGGCTTAGTCGACCAAACCTTCATGGGCTCTCTTCGTCGGCCTGGATCATCATGTAGACAACTTGATTATCACCTTCCAAGCCTTCAATATCCCGATGGACTCCTTGTTGGTCTTGAACATTTCACACAAGAGCTTGAAGGGACTCCTTGAAGCCCTTGGCCCGTGCACGTGTGACTGGGCCCAATGGAACTCGAACTGGATCATTACTTGGGCTAAGGTCCGTGCACACATCAGTCCCCTCCACTTGAGAAGGATTTGTCCTCAAATCTGGATAGAAATGGATGATACTACAAGCGTTGGTAGTATGAAGCCCAAATCTAATGCCACCACATATTGGCCCTCATACTATGATTCGGTGCTCATGTCTCTTGGTTAGTTTGAAAATGCTCACAACCAGCCAAGAAAAACTCATGGCTTTACTCGAATGGCTCCTCTTGTTTGTATAATTCCCCTCCTCTTGAAAGCAATTTGCCCACAAATTGAAGCACGAATGGTGACAAGACGAGTTACATGCCTTTGACTCAATCTTGTTACGATTGCTACAGATGTCATCCGATGCAAAACCCACGTGCTAAGTTGGAAAATAACCCTTGTCGAACCTTGAATCTCACAAACTATCTTCAATGTGTGCTCAACTTGATCGTTTGTGGTCACGAGGTAAGGGTCCTCAAAGTGGTGTGAAGTGTATCCCATGAAATTGAACTCCGGCCAGAACACACTTGCAAGGTCCCATGGCGGATTTGGTGATATTGGAGCTTCATGTGTACTAAGAGCAAGACGAAAATCACAATGGTCATTGATGTACTTGTTCTTTAAACGAACCCTTGGTACACAACCATCCCCAAAATGTGGAGTGTTCCCTTCAAGATGAGCTCGAATCAACTCCCTTTTGGTGTGGACTGATTTGAGTTGACTTTGTTCCGTGAATGGATACCAACGGGGTTTAACTCTTGGAGGCTTGCAAAGCCTATAATTGATTTTGGAATGGAACGCACTAAGAACAGCTCAACTTCCCTTTGCCTGATCTGTATAAAAGAAGAAACACTAAACAAAGCAAAGGTAAGTTCGTTAGGAAAATAATAGGCCTTCACCGGGTTGTTCAAGATCAGCCCACTTTCTCTCTTTTCCTCCTTTTTACCACCCATCTCATCAGATTTTTCCATCTCCTTTTCTAGTTCAACAGCTGACCCTTTCATCTCGTTGCTTTCAACTCCCTCGGGTTTTACCTCTTCAGGCACAATTCCCTCATCTAGCCTTTTCTCCATTCTATAACGCTCAAGCTCATTTTCATGTATGCTAGATCAATACAAAGCTGGTCATAAGTAAGTGATACAAGTACAAAACGACGACTATTAAATAAGAAGGCATACTTATTAGTATGTCCGTCATATTTAACTTCTCGCCTCGACATCCATGCTTTGCCCACCAACACAGGTGTCACTTGAATTGGGACTACATCACACAACACCTCGTCCACATATTTGCCGATTTGAATAGGTACAAGTGTGTGCTTAGTAACCCAAACAACACCACGAGTACTCATCAACTGGTACAGTTGAAGATGATCAATGGTTGGAAGATTTAATTTCTCAACCATGATAGCACTTGCAAGGATGACTTCACAACTCCCATCAATGGGCAAGCTACAAATTTTATCTTTGACACCGCAACGAGTATAAAACCAACCAAGCAACTGAGATTTGATGAGGTCCAATTGCTCATCTACACCGCGTAATGCCACTTCTTTGACTCCCTTAGGATCAGGAAGACAATGTTGTGGGCTAGCTTTTATGCGTCTTGTATTCGCCATGACGTATGAGGGAACCTGCAAAAAGTTAGCAACGAAGCCGAAGATGTTGCCTTTCACGCTCCCTCACGTGTATCCACTCGCACTCGTGTATATGGATGTCACTCTAATTGACTTACCAAATGCTTTTACCTGTAGTTGAGAAAGGCCGCTCAAGTCCAATAATTGTCACCACTTTTGCCATAAGAGTAGCCAAGAAGGTAAGACACAAATGTGGGTGCAAAATGAAGTGGGAATGGACGAATTTGGAAGGCCAATAGTGGCGGACAGAAATGGAAGTGCACCAATGGGAACATAAAAGATAGAAACCCTAGCTTCCAAAAATGTAGGAGTAGGTCTACAGGGTTCATAACTACTCCTCTTACTACAGGACGCTTACCTAGCCAACGCTTAGATCCGGCTCTACCCAAACTTTTCTGGTTCACCCCAACATTCCCTACTTGTCCGACTGTTGCTGAGCAGTTTTTGGATATCAAACGGACCTCCCCAGAAGGTAGTGTTCCTAAATTGTAGGAGAGAATGTAGGAGAGTAGCCAAGTGAAAACAAAGGAGTTATCCGAGTGCTTTACTTAGTTTCCTAAATGAATTTGGAAATCAAGTAAACAACTTGGATGAAGCAAGCAATACTCGGACAGATTTGAAACAAAGAAACCCTAGTGCAAATGAGACCGTAGCCGCCGCCCCACTTGTTTTCTTGTTGCTCAAGTGATGACTAACGACCAAGACAGATTTGGGAACACAACCTTTCGGCAAATTTTGGACAGAAAATATCGACAAACTAGACACAAACACAAAAGGGATAACACACCAACAGATTTTGTGTTCGGATAAACAGTAACGTGAACAGTGTCGGTGAAGAGTGACGGTGAACAGTGTCATTTTTTTCTTCTTCTTTTTTTTTAACAAGGCAGCGGACAAAACACAAAAACCCTTCGACGCAACTACGAAAAACAAGGATATAACGAAAGATACCTTCACCTAAGCTCTGAAGCCAACTGATACGGTCCTCGATCAACTCGTTTCGAGACACGTAACACGCTTGTCCAAGGATCGAGTGAGGTTGTCCAACGCTTGGATTGCGGAACCTAAAACCAAAACGGACGACACGAATTGATTGAAGGTGGTAGAACGGCGACTCCAATTGAGGTGAATACTCTAGTGGATAGGTCGGTAGAACAATCAAGGACAATACGCAAGATTGCTCAAGAACCCTTGCCAAGCAAGTTAAGGTTCGAATGCTCTCAATAAGTCGAAGAGAAACAAATCAGAATTTTATTATCAAAATTGTGCACCCGTTAATCATACAAAGTGAGCCTTTATATATAGGATAAGGGGCAAATAAAACCCTAAGAAACTAGACAAGGAAGGTCGGCCACTCCTTGGACAAGGTGGGCCGGGCCATGACTCAAATAAACTAATCTAATCCAACTCTAAGCAATTGAACCTAACAGTAAGGCCTAGGGCTTAGTCGACCAAACCTTCATGGGCTCTCTTCGTCGGCTTGGATCATCATGTAGACAACTTGATTATCACCTTCCAAGCCTTCAATATCCCGATGGACTCCTTGTTGGTCTTGAACATTTCACTCAAGAGCTTGAAGGGACTCCTTGAAGCGCTTGGCCCGTGCACGTGTGACTCTGGGCCCAATGGAACTCGAACTGGATCATTACTTGGGCTAAGGTCCGTGCACACATCAGTCCCCTCCACTTGAGAAGGATTTGTCCTCAAATCTGGATAGAAATGGATGATACTACAGGCGTTGGTAGTATGAAGCCCAAATCTAATGCCACCACATATTGGCCCTAATACTATGATTCGGTGCTCATGTCTCTTGGTTAGTTTGAAAATGCTCACAACCAGCCAAGAAAAACTCATGGCTTTACTCGAATGGCTCCTCTTGTTTGTATAATTCCCCTCCTATTGAAAGCAATTTGCCCACAAATTGAAGCACGAATGGTGACAAGACGAGTTACATGCCTTTGACTCAATCTTGTTACGATTGCTACAGATGTCATCCGATGCAAAACCCACGTGCTAAGTTGGAAAATAACCCTTGTCGAACCTTGAATCTCACAAACTATCTTCAATGTGTGCTCAACTTGATCGTTTGTGGTCACGAGGTAAGGGTCCTCAAAGTGGTGTGAAGTGTATCCCATGAAATTGAACTCCGGCCAGAACACACTTGCAAGGTCCCATGGCGGATTTGGTGATATTGGAGCTTCATGTGTACTAAGAGCAAGACGAAAATCACAATGGTCATTGATGTACATGTTCTTTAAACGAACCCTTGGTACACAACCATCCCCAAAATGTGGAGTGTTCCCTTCAAGATGAGCTCGAATCAACTCCCTTTTGGTGTGGACTGATTTGAGTTGACTTTGTTCCGTGAATGGATACCAACGGGGTTTAACTCTTGGAGGCTTGCAAAGCCTATAATTGATTTTGGAATGGAACGCACTAAGAACAGCTCAACTTCCCTTTGCCTGATCTGTATAAAAGAAGAAACACTAAACAAAGCAAAGGTAAGTTCGTTAGGAAAATAATAGGCCTTCACCGGGTTGTTCAAGATCAGCCCACTTTCTCTCTTTTCCTCCTTTTTACCACCCATCTCATCAGATTTTTCCATCTCTTTTTCTAGTTCAACAGCTGACCCTTTCATCTCGTTGCTTTCAACTCCCTCGGGTTAACCTCTTCAGGCACAATTCCCTCATCTAGCCTTTTCTCTATTCTATAACGCTCATGCTCATTTTCATGTATGCTAGATCAATACAAAGCTGGTCATAAGTAAGTGATACAAGTACAAAACGACGACTATTAAATAAGAAGGCATACTTATTAGTATGTCCGTCATATTTAACTTCTCGCCTCGACATCCATTCTTTGCCCAACAACACAAGTGTCACTTGAATTGGGACTACATCACACAACACGTCGTCCACATATTTGCCGATTTGAATAGGTACAAGTGTGTGCTTAGTAACCCAAACAACACCACGAGTACTCATCAACTGGTACAGTTGAAGATGATCAATGGTTGGAAGATTTAATTTCTCAACCATGATAGCACTTGCAAGGATGACTTCACAACTCCCATCAATGGGCAAGCTACAAATTTTATCTTTGACACCGCAACGAGTATAAAACCAACCAAGCAACTGAGATTTGATGAGGTCCAATTGCTCATCTACACCGCGTAATGCCACTTCTTTGACTCCCTTAGGATCAGGAAGACAATGTTGTGGGCTAGCTTTTATGCGTCTTGTATTCGCCATGACGTATGAGGGAACCTGCAAAAAGTTAGCAACGAAGCCGAAGATGTTGCCTTTCACGCTCCCTCACGTGTATCCACTCGCACTCGTGTATATGGATGTCACTCTAATTGACTTACCAAATGCTTTTACCTGTATTTGAGAAAGGCCGCTCAAGTCCAATAATTGTCACCACTTTTGCCATAAGAGTAACCAAGAAGGTAAGACACAAATGTGGGTGCAAAATGAAGTGGGAATGGACGAATTTGGAAGGCCAATAGTGGCGGACAGAAATGGAAGTGCACCAATGGGAACATAAAAGATAGAAACCCTAGCTTCCAAAAATGTAGGAGTAGGTCTACAGGGTTCATAACTACTCCTCTTACTACAGGACGCTTACCTAGCCAACGCTTAGATCCGGCTCTACCCAAACTTTTCTGGTTCACCCCAACATTCCCTACTTGTCCGACTGTTGCTGAGCAGTTTTTGGATATCAAACAGACCTCCCCAGAAGGTAGTGTTCCTAAATTGTAGGAGAGAATGTAGGAGAGTAGCCAAGTGAAAACAAAGGAGTTATAAAATCCGAGTGCTTTACTTAATTTCCTAAATGAATTTGGAAATCAAGTAAACAACTTGGATGAAGCAAGCAATACTCGGACAGATTTGAAACAAAGAAACCCTAGTGCAAATGAGACCGTAGCCGCCGCCCCACTTGTTTTCTTGTTGCTCAAGTGATGACTAACGACCAAGACAGATTTGGGAACACAACCTTTCGGCAAATTTTGGACAGAAATTATCGACAAACTAGACACAAACACAAAAGGGATAACACACCAACAGATTTTGTGTTCGGATAAACAGTAACGTGAACAGTGTCGGTGAAGAGTGACGGTGAACAGTGTCATTTTTTTCTTCTTTTTTTTTTTTAACAAGGCAGCGGACAAAACACAAAAACCCTTCGACGCAACTACGAAAAACAAGGATATAACGAAAGATACCTTCACCTAAGCTCTGAAGCCAACTGATACGGTCCTCGATCAACTCGTTTCGAGACACGTAACACGCTTGTCCAAGGATCGAGTGAGGTTGTCCAACGCTTGGATTGCGGAACCTAAAACCAAAACGGACGACACGAATTGATTGAAGGTGGTAGAACGGCGACTCCAATTGAGGTGAATACTCTAGTGGATAGGTCGGTAGAACAATCAAGGACAATACGCAAGATTGCTCAAGAACCCTTGCCAAGCAAGTTAAGGTTCGAATGCTCTCAATAAGTCGAAGAGAAACAAATCAGAATTTTATTATCAAAATTGTGCACCCGTTAATCATACAAAGTGAGCCTTTATATAGGCTAAGGGGCTAATAAAACCCTAAGAAACTAGACAAGGAAGGTCGGCCACTCCTTGGACAAGGTAGGCCGGGCCATGACTCAAATAAACTAATCTAATCCAACTCTAAGCAATTGAACCTAACAGTAAGGCCTAGGGCTTAGTCGACCAAACCTTCATGGGCTCTCTTCGTCGGCCTGGATCATCATGTAGACAACTTGATTATCACCTTCCAAGCCTTCAATATCCCGATGGACTCCTTGTTGGTCTTGAACATTTCACACAAGAGCTTGAAGGGACTCCTTGAAGCCCTTGGCCCGTGCACGTGTGACTGGGCCCAATGGAACTCGAACTGGATCATTACTTGGGCTAAGGTCCGTGCACACATCAGTCCCCTCCACTTGAGAAGGATTTGTCCTCAAATCTGGATAGAAATGGATGATACTACAAGCGTTGGTAGTATGAAGCCCAAATCTAATGCCACCACATATTGGCCCTCATACTATGATTCGGTGCTCATGTCTCTTGGTTAGTTTGAAAATGCTCACAACCAGCCAAGAAAAACTCATGGCTTTACTCGAATGGCTCCTCTTGTTTGTATAATTCCCCTCCTCTTGAAAGCAATTTGCCCACAAATTGAAGCACGAATGGTGACAAGACGAGTTACATGCCTTTGACTCAATCTTGTTACGATTGCTACAGATGTCATCCGATGCAAAACCCACGTGCTAAGTTGGAAAATAACCCTTGTCGAACCTTGAATCTCACAAACTATCTTCAATGTGTGCTCAACTTGATCGTTTGTGGTCACGAGGTAAGGGTCCTCAAAGTGGTGTGAAGTGTATCCCATGAAATCGAACTCCGGCCAGAACACACTTGCAAGGTCCCATGGCGGATTTGGTGATATTGGAGCTTCATGTGTACTAAGAGCAAGACGAAAATCACAATGGTCATTGATGTACTTGTTCTTTAAACGAACCCTTGGTACACAACCATCCCCAAAATGTGGAGTGTTCCCTTCAAGATGAGCTCGAATCAACTCCCTTTTGGTGTGGACTGATTTGAGTTGACTTTGTTCCGTGAATGGATACCAACGGGGTTTAACTCTTGGAGGCTTGCAAAGCCTATAATTGATTTTGGAATGGAACGCACTAAGAACAGCTCAACTTCCCTTTGCCTGATCTGTATAAAAGAAGAAACACTAAACAAAGCAAAGGTAAGTTCGTTAGGAAAATAATAGGCCTTCACCGGGTTGTTCAAGATCAGCCCACTTTCTCTCTTTTCCTCCTTTTTACCACCCATCTCATCAGATTTTTCCATCTCCTTTTCTAGTTCAACAGCTGACCCTTTCATCTCGTTGCTTTCAACTCCCTCGGGTTTTACCTCTTCAGGCACAATTCCCTCATCTAGCCTTTTCTCCATTCTATAACGCTCAAGCTCATTTTCATGTATGCTAGATCAATACAAAGCTGGTCATAAGTAAGTGATACAAGTACAAAACGACGACTATTAAATAAGAAGGCATACTTATTAGTATGTCCGTCATATTTAACTTCTCGCCTCGACATCCATGCTTTGCCCACCAACACAGGTGTCACTTGAATTGGGACTACATCACACAACACCTCGTCCACATATTTGCCGATTTGAATAGGTACAAGTGTGTGCTTAGTAACCCAAACAACACCACGAGTACTCATCAACTGGTACAGTTGAAGATGATCAATGGTTGGAAGATTTAATTTCTCAACCATGATAGCACTTGCAAGGATGACTTCACAACTCCCATCAATGGGCAAGCTACAAATTTTATCTTTGACACCGCAACGAGTATAAAACCAACCAAGCAACTGAGATTTGATGAGGTCCAATTGCTCATCTACACCGCGTAATGCCACTTCTTTGACTCCCTTAGGATCAGGAAGACAATGTTGTGGGCTAGCTTTTATGCGTCTTGTATTCGCCATGACGTATGAGGGAACCTGCAAAAAGTTAGCAACGAAGCCGAAGATGTTGCCTTTCACGCTCCCTCACGTGTATCCACTCGCACTCGTGTATATGGATGTCACTCTAATTGACTTACCAAATGCTTTTACCTGTAGTTGAGAAAGGCCGCTCAAGTCCAATAATTGTCACCACTTTTGCCATAAGAGTAGCCAAGAAGGTAAGACACAAATGTGGGTGCAAAATGAAGTGGGAATGGACGAATTTGGAAGGCCAATAGTGGCGGACAGAAATGGAAGTGCACCAATGGGAACATAAAAGATAGAAACCCTAGCTTCCAAAAATGTAGGAGTAGGTCTACAGGGTTCATAACTACTCCTCTTACTACAGGACGCTTACCTAGCCAACGCTTAGATCCGGCTCTACCCAAACTTTTCTGGTTCACCCCAACATTCCCTACTTGTCCGACTGTTGCTGAGCAGTTTTTGGATATCAAACGGACCTCCCCAGAAGGTAGTGTTCCTAAATTGTAGGAGAGAATGTAGGAGAGTAGCCAAGTGAAAACAAAGGAGTTATCCGAGTGCTTTACTTAGTTTCCTAAATGAATTTGGAAATCAAGTAAACAACTTGGATGAAGCAAGCAATACTCGGACAGATTTGAAACAAAGAAACCCTAGTGCAAATGAGACCGTAGCCGCCGCCCCACTTGTTTTCTTGTTGCTCAAGTGATGACTAACGACCAAGACAGATTTGGGAACACAACCTTTCGGCAAATTTTGGACAGAAAATATCGACAAACTAGACACAAACACAAAAGGGATAACACACCAACAGATTTTGTGTTCGGATAAACAGTAACGTGAACAGTGTCGGTGAAGAGTGACGGTGAACAGTGTCATTTTTTTCTTCTTCTTTTTTTTTAACAAGGCAGCGGACAAAACACAAAAACCCTTCGACGCAACTACGAAAAAGATGGATATAACGAAAGATACCTTCACCTAAGCTCTGAAGCCAACTGATACGGTCCTCGATCAACTCGTTTCGAGACACGTAACACGCTTGTCCAAGGATCGAGTGAGGTTGTCCAACGCTTGGATTGCGGAACCTAAAACCAAAACGGACGACACGAATTGATTGAAGGTGGTAGAACGGCGACTCCAATTGAGGTGAATACTCTAGTGGATAGGTCGGTAGAACAATCAAGGACAATACGCAAGATTGCTCAAGAACCCTTGCCAAGCAAGTTAAGGTTCGAATGCTCTCAATAAGTCGAAGAGAAACAAATCAGAATTTTATTATCAAAATTGTGCACCCGTTAATCATACAAAGTGAGCCTTTATATAGGCTAAGGGGCTAATAAAACCCTAAGAAACTAGACAAGGAAGGTCGGCCACTCCTTGGACAAGGTAGGCCGGGCCATGACTCAAATAAACTAATCTAATCCAACTCTAAGCAATTGAACCTAACAGTAAGGCCTAGGGCTTAGTCGACCAAACCTTCATGGGCTCTCTTCGTCGGCCTGGATCATCATGTAGACAACTTGATTATCACCTTCCAAGCCTTCAATATCCCGATGGACTCCTTGTTGGTCTTGAACATTTCACACAAGAGCTTGAAGGGACTCCTTGAAGCCCTTGGCCCGTGCACGTGTGACTGGGCCCAATGGAACTCGAACTGGATCATTACTTGGGCTAAGGTCCGTGCACACATCAGTCCCCTCCACTTGAGAAGGATTTGTCCTCAAATCTGGATAGAAATGGATGATACTACAAGCGTTGGTAGTATGAAGCCCAAATCTAATGCCACCACATATTGGCCCTCATACTATGATTCGGTGCTCATGTCTCTTGGTTAGTTTGAAAATGCTCACAACCAGCCAAGAAAAACTCATGGCTTTACTCGAATGGCTCCTCTTGTTTGTATAATTCCCCTCCTCTTGAAAGCAATTTGCCCACAAATTGAAGCACGAATGGTGACAAGACGAGTTACATGCCTTTGACTCAATCTTGTTACGATTGCTACAGATGTCATCCGATGCAAAACCCACGTGCTAAGTTGGAAAATAACCCTTGTCGAACCTTGAATCTCACAAACTATCTTCAATGTGTGCTCAACTTGATCGTTTGTGGTCACGAGGTAAGGGTCCTCAAAGTGGTGTGAAGTGTATCCCATGAAATCGAACTCCGGCCAGAACACACTTGCAAGGTCCCATGGCGGATTTGGTGATATTGGAGCTTCATGTGTACTAAGAGCAAGACGAAAATCACAATGGTCATTGATGTACTTGTTCTTTAAACGAACCCTTGGTACACAACCATCCCCAAAATGTGGAGTGTTCCCTTCAAGATGAGCTCGAATCAACTCCCTTTTGGTGTGGACTGATTTGAGTTGACTTTGTTCCGTGAATGGATACCAACGGGGTTTAACTCTTGGAGGCTTGCAAAGCCTATAATTGATTTTGGAATGGAACGCACTAAGAACAGCTCAACTTCCCTTTGCCTGATCTGTATAAAAGAAGAAACACTAAACAAAGCAAAGGTAAGTTCGTTAGGAAAATAATAGGCCTTCACCGGGTTGTTCAAGATCAGCCCACTTTCTCTCTTTTCCTCCTTTTTACCACCCATCTCATCAGATTTTTCCATCTCCTTTTCTAGTTCAACAGCTGACCCTTTCATCTCGTTGCTTTCAACTCCCTCGGGTTTTACCTCTTCAGGCACAATTCCCTCATCTAGCCTTTTCTCCATTCTATAACGCTCAAGCTCATTTTCATGTATGCTAGATCAATACAAAGCTGGTCATAAGTAAGTGATACAAGTACAAAACGACGACTATTAAATAAGAAGGCATACTTATTAGTATGTCCGTCATATTTAACTTCTCGCCTCGACATCCATGCTTTGCCCACCAACACAGGTGTCACTTGAATTGGGACTACATCACACAACACCTCGTCCACATATTTGCCGATTTGAATAGGTACAAGTGTGTGCTTAGTAACCCAAACAACACCACGAGTACTCATCAACTGGTACAGTTGAAGATGATCAATGGTTGGAAGATTTAATTTCTCAACCATGATAGCACTTGCAAGGATGACTTCACAACTCCCATCAATGGGCAAGCTACAAATTTTATCTTTGACACCGCAACGAGTATAAAACCAACCAAGCAACTGAGATTTGATGAGGTCCAATTGCTCATCTACACCGCGTAATGCCACTTCTTTGACTCCCTTAGGATCAGGAAGACAATGTTGTGGGCTAGCTTTTATGCGTCTTGTATTCGCCATGACGTATGAGGGAACCTGCAAAAAGTTAGCAACGAAGCCGAAGATGTTGCCTTTCACGCTCCCTCACGTGTATCCACTCGCACTCGTGTATATGGATGTCACTCTAATTGACTTACCAAATGCTTTTACCTGTAGTTGAGAAAGGCCGCTCAAGTCCAATAATTGTCACCACTTTTGCCATAAGAGTAGCCAAGAAGGTAAGACACAAATGTGGGTGCAAAATGAAGTGGGAATGGACGAATTTGGAAGGCCAATAGTGGCGGACAGAAATGGAAGTGCACCAATGGGAACATAAAAGATAGAAACCCTAGCTTCCAAAAATGTAGGAGTAGGTCTACAGGGTTCATAACTACTCCTCTTACTACAGGACGCTTACCTAGCCAACGCTTAGATCCGGCTCTACCCAAACTTTTCTGGTTCACCCCAACATTCCCTACTTGTCCGACTGTTGCTGAGCAGTTTTTGGATATCAAACGGACCTCCCCAGAAGGTAGTGTTCCTAAATTGTAGGAGAGAATGTAGGAGAGTAGCCAAGTGAAAACAAAGGAGTTATCCGAGTGCTTTACTTAGTTTCCTAAATGAATTTGGAAATCAAGTAAACAACTTGGATGAAGCAAGCAATACTCGGACAGATTTGAAACAAAGAAACCCTAGTGCAAATGAGACCGTAGCCGCCGCCCCACTTGTTTTCTTGTTGCTCAAGTGATGACTAACGACCAAGACAGATTTGGGAACACAACCTTTCGGCAAATTTTGGACAGAAAATATCGACAAACTAGACACAAACACAAAAGGGATAACACACCAACAGATTTTGTGTTCGGATAAACAGTAACGTGAACAGTGTCGGTGAAGAGTGACGGTGAACAGTGTCATTTTTTTCTTCTTCTTTTTTTTTAACAAGGCAGCGGACAAAACACAAAAACCCTTCGACGCAACTACGAAAAACAAGGATATAACGAAAGATACCTTCACCTAAGCTCTGAAGCCAACTGATACGGTCCTCGATCAACTCGTTTCGAGACACGTAACACGCTTGTCCAAGGATCGAGTGAGGTTGTCCAACGCTTGGATTGCGGAACCTAAAACCAAAACGGACGACACGAATTGATTGAAGGTGGTAGAACGGCGACTCCAATTGAGGTGAATACTCTAGTGGATAGGTCGGTAGAACAATCAAGGACAATACGCAAGATTGCTCAAGAACCCTTGCCAAGCAAGTTAAGGTTCGAATGCTCTCAATAAGTCGAAGAGAAACAAATCAGAATTTTATTATCAAAATTGTGCACCCGTTAATCATACAAAGTGAGCCTTTATATAGGCTAAGGGGCTAATAAAACCCTAAGAAACTAGACAAGGAAGGTCGGCCACTCCTTGGACAAGGTGGGCCGGGCCATGACTCAAATAAACTAATCTAATCCAACTCTAAGCAATTGAACCTAACAGTAAGGCCTAGGGCTTAGTCGACCAAACCTTCATGGGCTCTCTTCGTCGGCCTGGATCATCATGTAGACAACTTGATTATCACCTTCCAAGCCTTCAATATCCCGATGGACTCCTTGTTGGTCTTGAACATTTCACACAAGAGCTTGAAGGGACTCCTTGAAGCGCTTGGCCCGTGCACGTGTGACTGGGCCCAATGGAACTCGAACTGGATCATTACTTGGGCTAAGGTCCGTGCACACATCAGTCCCCTCCACTTGAGAAGGATTTGTCCTCAAATCTGGATAGAAATGGATGATACTACAAGCGTTGGTAGTATGAAGCCCAAATCTAATGCCACCACGTATTGGCCCTCATACTATGATTCGGTGCTCATGTCTCTTGGTTAGTTTGAAAATGCTCACAACCAGCCAAGAAAAACTCATGGCTTTACTCGAATGGCTCCTCTTGTTTGTATAATTCCCCTCCTATTGAAAGCAATTTGCCCACAAATTGAAGCACGAATGGTGACAAGACGAGTTACATGCCTTTGACTCAATCTTGTTACGATTGCTACAGATGTCATCCGATGCAAAACCCACGTGCTAAGTTGGAAAATAACCCTTGTCGAACCTTGAATCTCACAAACTATCTTCAATGTGTGCTCAACTTGATCGTTTGTGGTCACGAGGTAAGGGTCCTCAAAGTGGTGTGAAGTGTATCCCATGAAATTGAACTCCGGCCAGAACACACTTGCAAGGTCCCATGGCGGATTTGGTGATATTGGAGCTTCATGTGTACTAAGAGCAAGACGAAAATCACAATGGTCATTGATGTACATGTTCTTTAAACGAACCCTTGGTACACAACCATCCCCAAAATGTGGAGTGTTCCCTTCAAGATGAGCTCGAATCAACTCCCTTTTGGTGTGGACTGATTTGAGTTGACTTTGTTCCGTGAATGGATACCAACGGGGTTTAACTCTTGGAGGCTTGCAAAGCCTATAATTGATTTTGGAATGGAACGCACTAAGAACAGCTCAACTTCCCTTTGCCTGATCTGTATAAAAGAAGAAACACTAAACAAAGCAAAGGTAAGTTCGTTAGGAAAATAATAGGCCTTCACCGGGTTGTTCAAGATCAGCCCACTTTCTCTCTTTTCCTCCTTTTTACCACCCATCTCATCAGATTTTTCCATCTCTTTTTCTAGTTCAACAGCTGACCCTTTCATCTCGTTGCTTTCAACTCCCTCGGGTTAACCTCTTCAGGCACAATTCCCTCATCTAGCCTTTTCTCTATTCTATAACGCTCATGCTCATTTTCATGTATGCTAGATCAATACAAAGCTGGTCATAAGTAAGTGATACAAGTACAAAACGACGACTATTAAATAAGAAGGCATACTTATTAGTATGTCCGTCATATTTAACTTCTCGCCTCGACATCCATTCTTTGCCCAACAACACAAGTGTCACTTGAATTGGGACTACATCACACAACACGTCGTCCACATATTTGCCGATTTGAATAGGTACAAGTGTGTGCTTAGTAACCCAAACAACACCACGAGTACTCATCAACTGGTACAGTTGAAGATGATCAATGGTTGGAAGATTTAATTTCTCAACCATGATAGCACTTGCAAGGATGACTTCACAACTCCCATCAATGGGCAAGCTACAAATTTTATCTTTGACACCGCAACGAGTATAAAACCAACCAAGCAACTGAGATTTGATGAGGTCCAATTGCTCATCTACACCGCGTAATGCCACTTCTTTGACTCCCTTAGGATCAGGAAGACAATGTTGTGGGCTAGCTTTTATGCGTCTTGTATTCGCCATGACGTATGAGGGAACCTGCAAAAAGTTAGCAACGAAGCCGAAGATGTTGCCTTTCACGCTCCCTCACGTGTATCCACTCGCACTCGTGTATATGGATGTCACTCTAATTGACTTACCAAATGCTTTTACCTGTATTTGAGAAAGGCCGCTCAAGTCCAATAATTGTCACCACTTTTGCCATAAGAGTAACCAAGAAGGTAAGACACAAATGTGGGTGCAAAATGAAGTGGGAATGGACGAATTTGGAAGGCCAATAGTGGCGGACAGAAATGGAAGTGCACCAATGGGAACATAAAAGATAGAAACCCTAGCTTCCAAAAATGTAGGAGTAGGTCTACAGGGTTCATAACTACTCCTCTTACTACAGGACGCTTACCTAGCCAACGCTTAGATCCGGCTCTACCCAAACTTTTCTGGTTCACCCCAACATTCCCTACTTGTCCGACTGTTGCTGAGCAGTTTTTGGATATCAAACAGACCTCCCCAGAAGGTAGTGTTCCTAAATTGTAGGAGAGAATGTAGGAGAGTAGCCAAGTGAAAACAAAGGAGTTATAAAATCCGAGTGCTTTACTTAATTTCCTAAATGAATTTGGAAATCAAGTAAACAACTTGGATGAAGCAAGCAATACTCGGACAGATTTGAAACAAAGAAACCCTAGTGCAAATGAGACCGTAGCCGCCGCCCCACTTGTTTTCTTGTTGCTCAAGTGATGACTAACGACCAAGACAGATTTGGGAACACAACCTTTCGGCAAATTTTGGACAGAAATTATCGACAAACTAGACACAAACACAAAAGGGATAACACACCAACAGATTTTGTGTTCGGATAAACAGTAACGTGAACAGTGTCGGTGAAGAGTGACGGTGAACAGTGTCATTTTTTTCTTCTTTTTTTTTTTTAACAAGGCAGCGGACAAAACACAAAAACCCTTCGACGCAACTACGAAAAACAAGGATATAACGAAAGATACCTTCACCTAAGCTCTGAAGCCAACTGATACGGTCCTCGATCAACTCGTTTCGAGACACGTAACACGCTTGTCCAAGGATCGAGTGAGGTTGTCCAACGCTTGGATTGCGGAACCTAAAACCAAAACGGACGACACGAATTGATTGAAGGTGGTAGAACGGCGACTCCAATTGAGGTGAATACTCTAGTGGATAGGTCGGTAGAACAATCAAGGACAATACGCAAGATTGCTCAAGAACCCTTGCCAAGCAAGTTAAGGTTCGAATGCTCTCAATAAGTCGAAGAGAAACAAATCAGAATTTTATTATCAAAATTGTGCACCCGTTAATCATACAAAGTGAGCCTTTATATAGGCTAAGGGGCTAATAAAACCCTAAGAAACTAGACAAGGAAGGTCGGCCACTCCTTGGACAAGGTAGGCCGGGCCATGACTCAAATAAACTAATCTAATCCAACTCTAAGCAATTGAACCTAACAGTAAGGCCTAGGGCTTAGTCGACCAAACCTTCATGGGCTCTCTTCGTCGGCCTGGATCATCATGTAGACAACTTGATTATCACCTTCCAAGCCTTCAATATCCCGATGGACTCCTTGTTGGTCTTGAACATTTCACACAAGAGCTTGAAGGGACTCCTTGAAGCCCTTGGCCCGTGCACGTGTGACTGGGCCCAATGGAACTCGAACTGGATCATTACTTGGGCTAAGGTCCGTGCACACATCAGTCCCCTCCACTTGAGAAGGATTTGTCCTCAAATCTGGATAGAAATGGATGATACTACAAGCGTTGGTAGTATGAAGCCCAAATCTAATGCCACCACATATTGGCCCTCATACTATGATTCGGTGCTCATGTCTCTTGGTTAGTTTGAAAATGCTCACAACCAGCCAAGAAAAACTCATGGCTTTACTCGAATGGCTCCTCTTGTTTGTATAATTCCCCTCCTCTTGAAAGCAATTTGCCCACAAATTGAAGCACGAATGGTGACAAGACGAGTTACATGCCTTTGACTCAATCTTGTTACGATTGCTACAGATGTCATCCGATGCAAAACCCACGTGCTAAGTTGGAAAATAACCCTTGTCGAACCTTGAATCTCACAAACTATCTTCAATGTGTGCTCAACTTGATCGTTTGTGGTCACGAGGTAAGGGTCCTCAAAGTGGTGTGAAGTGTATCCCATGAAATCGAACTCCGGCCAGAACACACTTGCAAGGTCCCATGGCGGATTTGGTGATATTGGAGCTTCATGTGTACTAAGAGCAAGACGAAAATCACAATGGTCATTGATGTACTTGTTCTTTAAACGAACCCTTGGTACACAACCATCCCCAAAATGTGGAGTGTTCCCTTCAAGATGAGCTCGAATCAACTCCCTTTTGGTGTGGACTGATTTGAGTTGACTTTGTTCCGTGAATGGATACCAACGGGGTTTAACTCTTGGAGGCTTGCAAAGCCTATAATTGATTTTGGAATGGAACGCACTAAGAACAGCTCAACTTCCCTTTGCCTGATCTGTATAAAAGAAGAAACACTAAACAAAGCAAAGGTAAGTTCGTTAGGAAAATAATAGGCCTTCACCGGGTTGTTCAAGATCAGCCCACTTTCTCTCTTTTCCTCCTTTTTACCACCCATCTCATCAGATTTTTCCATCTCCTTTTCTAGTTCAACAGCTGACCCTTTCATCTCGTTGCTTTCAACTCCCTCGGGTTTTACCTCTTCAGGCACAATTCCCTCATCTAGCCTTTTCTCCATTCTATAACGCTCAAGCTCATTTTCATGTATGCTAGATCAATACAAAGCTGGTCATAAGTAAGTGATACAAGTACAAAACGACGACTATTAAATAAGAAGGCATACTTATTAGTATGTCCGTCATATTTAACTTCTCGCCTCGACATCCATGCTTTGCCCACCAACACAGGTGTCACTTGAATTGGGACTACATCACACAACACCTCGTCCACATATTTGCCGATTTGAATAGGTACAAGTGTGTGCTTAGTAACCCAAACAACACCACGAGTACTCATCAACTGGTACAGTTGAAGATGATCAATGGTTGGAAGATTTAATTTCTCAACCATGATAGCACTTGCAAGGATGACTTCACAACTCCCATCAATGGGCAAGCTACAAATTTTATCTTTGACACCGCAACGAGTATAAAACCAACCAAGCAACTGAGATTTGATGAGGTCCAATTGCTCATCTACACCGCGTAATGCCACTTCTTTGACTCCCTTAGGATCAGGAAGACAATGTTGTGGGCTAGCTTTTATGCGTCTTGTATTCGCCATGACGTATGAGGGAACCTGCAAAAAGTTAGCAACGAAGCCGAAGATGTTGCCTTTCACGCTCCCTCACGTGTATCCACTCGCACTCGTGTATATGGATGTCACTCTAATTGACTTACCAAATGCTTTTACCTGTAGTTGAGAAAGGCCGCTCAAGTCCAATAATTGTCACCACTTTTGCCATAAGAGTAGCCAAGAAGGTAAGACACAAATGTGGGTGCAAAATGAAGTGGGAATGGACGAATTTGGAAGGCCAATAGTGGCGGACAGAAATGGAAGTGCACCAATGGGAACATAAAAGATAGAAACCCTAGCTTCCAAAAATGTAGGAGTAGGTCTACAGGGTTCATAACTACTCCTCTTACTACAGGACGCTTACCTAGCCAACGCTTAGATCCGGCTCTACCCAAACTTTTCTGGTTCACCCCAACATTCCCTACTTGTCCGACTGTTGCTGAGCAGTTTTTGGATATCAAACGGACCTCCCCAGAAGGTAGTGTTCCTAAATTGTAGGAGAGAATGTAGGAGAGTAGCCAAGTGAAAACAAAGGAGTTATCCGAGTGCTTTACTTAGTTTCCTAAATGAATTTGGAAATCAAGTAAACAACTTGGATGAAGCAAGCAATACTCGGACAGATTTGAAACAAAGAAACCCTAGTGCAAATGAGACCGTAGCCGCCGCCCCACTTGTTTTCTTGTTGCTCAAGTGATGACTAACGACCAAGACAGATTTGGGAACACAACCTTTCGGCAAATTTTGGACAGAAAATATCGACAAACTAGACACAAACACAAAAGGGATAACACACCAACAGATTTTGTGTTCGGATAAACAGTAACGTGAACAGTGTCGGTGAAGAGTGACGGTGAACAGTGTCATTTTTTTCTTCTTCTTTTTTTTTAACAAGGCAGCGGACAAAACACAAAAACCCTTCGACGCAACTACGAAAAAGATGGATATAACGAAAGATACCTTCACCTAAGCTCTGAAGCCAACTGATACGGTCCTCGATCAACTCGTTTCGAGACACGTAACACGCTTGTCCAAGGATCGAGTGAGGTTGTCCAACGCTTGGATTGCGGAACCTAAAACCAAAACGGACGACACGAATTGATTGAAGGTGGTAGAACGGCGACTCCAATTGAGGTGAATACTCTAGTGGATAGGTCGGTAGAACAATCAAGGACAATACGCAAGATTGCTCAAGAACCCTTGCCAAGCAAGTTAAGGTTCGAATGCTCTCAATAAGTCGAAGAGAAACAAATCAGAATTTTATTATCAAAATTGTGCACCCGTTAATCATACAAAGTGAGCCTTTATATAGGCTAAGGGGCTAATAAAACCCTAAGAAACTAGACAAGGAAGGTCGGCCACTCCTTGGACAAGGTAGGCCGGGCCATGACTCAAATAAACTAATCTAATCCAACTCTAAGCAATTGAACCTAACAGTAAGGCCTAGGGCTTAGTCGACCAAACCTTCATGGGCTCTCTTCGTCGGCCTGGATCATCATGTAGACAACTTGATTATCACCTTCCAAGCCTTCAATATCCCGATGGACTCCTTGTTGGTCTTGAACATTTCACACAAGAGCTTGAAGGGACTCCTTGAAGCCCTTGGCCCGTGCACGTGTGACTGGGCCCAATGGAACTCGAACTGGATCATTACTTGGGCTAAGGTCCGTGCACACATCAGTCCCCTCCACTTGAGAAGGATTTGTCCTCAAATCTGGATAGAAATGGATGATACTACAAGCGTTGGTAGTATGAAGCCCAAATCTAATGCCACCACATATTGGCCCTCATACTATGATTCGGTGCTCATGTCTCTTGGTTAGTTTGAAAATGCTCACAACCAGCCAAGAAAAACTCATGGCTTTACTCGAATGGCTCCTCTTGTTTGTATAATTCCCCTCCTCTTGAAAGCAATTTGCCCACAAATTGAAGCACGAATGGTGACAAGACGAGTTACATGCCTTTGACTCAATCTTGTTACGATTGCTACAGATGTCATCCGATGCAAAACCCACGTGCTAAGTTGGAAAATAACCCTTGTCGAACCTTGAATCTCACAAACTATCTTCAATGTGTGCTCAACTTGATCGTTTGTGGTCACGAGGTAAGGGTCCTCAAAGTGGTGTGAAGTGTATCCCATGAAATCGAACTCCGGCCAGAACACACTTGCAAGGTCCCATGGCGGATTTGGTGATATTGGAGCTTCATGTGTACTAAGAGCAAGACGAAAATCACAATGGTCATTGATGTACTTGTTCTTTAAACGAACCCTTGGTACACAACCATCCCCAAAATGTGGAGTGTTCCCTTCAAGATGAGCTCGAATCAACTCCCTTTTGGTGTGGACTGATTTGAGTTGACTTTGTTCCGTGAATGGATACCAACGGGGTTTAACTCTTGGAGGCTTGCAAAGCCTATAATTGATTTTGGAATGGAACGCACTAAGAACAGCTCAACTTCCCTTTGCCTGATCTGTATAAAAGAAGAAACACTAAACAAAGCAAAGGTAAGTTCGTTAGGAAAATAATAGGCCTTCACCGGGTTGTTCAAGATCAGCCCACTTTCTCTCTTTTCCTCCTTTTTACCACCCATCTCATCAGATTTTTCCATCTCCTTTTCTAGTTCAACAGCTGACCCTTTCATCTCGTTGCTTTCAACTCCCTCGGGTTTTACCTCTTCAGGCACAATTCCCTCATCTAGCCTTTTCTCCATTCTATAACGCTCAAGCTCATTTTCATGTATGCTAGATCAATACAAAGCTGGTCATAAGTAAGTGATACAAGTACAAAACGACGACTATTAAATAAGAAGGCATACTTATTAGTATGTCCGTCATATTTAACTTCTCGCCTCGACATCCATGCTTTGCCCACCAACACAGGTGTCACTTGAATTGGGACTACATCACACAACACCTCGTCCACATATTTGCCGATTTGAATAGGTACAAGTGTGTGCTTAGTAACCCAAACAACACCACGAGTACTCATCAACTGGTACAGTTGAAGATGATCAATGGTTGGAAGATTTAATTTCTCAACCATGATAGCACTTGCAAGGATGACTTCACAACTCCCATCAATGGGCAAGCTACAAATTTTATCTTTGACACCGCAACGAGTATAAAACCAACCAAGCAACTGAGATTTGATGAGGTCCAATTGCTCATCTACACCGCGTAATGCCACTTCTTTGACTCCCTTAGGATCAGGAAGACAATGTTGTGGGCTAGCTTTTATGCGTCTTGTATTCGCCATGACGTATGAGGGAACCTGCAAAAAGTTAGCAACGAAGCCGAAGATGTTGCCTTTCACGCTCCCTCACGTGTATCCACTCGCACTCGTGTATATGGATGTCACTCTAATTGACTTACCAAATGCTTTTACCTGTAGTTGAGAAAGGCCGCTCAAGTCCAATAATTGTCACCACTTTTGCCATAAGAGTAGCCAAGAAGGTAAGACACAAATGTGGGTGCAAAATGAAGTGGGAATGGACGAATTTGGAAGGCCAATAGTGGCGGACAGAAATGGAAGTGCACCAATGGGAACATAAAAGATAGAAACCCTAGCTTCCAAAAATGTAGGAGTAGGTCTACAGGGTTCATAACTACTCCTCTTACTACAGGACGCTTACCTAGCCAACGCTTAGATCCGGCTCTACCCAAACTTTTCTGGTTCACCCCAACATTCCCTACTTGTCCGACTGTTGCTGAGCAGTTTTTGGATATCAAACGGACCTCCCCAGAAGGTAGTGTTCCTAAATTGTAGGAGAGAATGTAGGAGAGTAGCCAAGTGAAAACAAAGGAGTTATCCGAGTGCTTTACTTAGTTTCCTAAATGAATTTGGAAATCAAGTAAACAACTTGGATGAAGCAAGCAATACTCGGACAGATTTGAAACAAAGAAACCCTAGTGCAAATGAGACCGTAGCCGCCGCCCCACTTGTTTTCTTGTTGCTCAAGTGATGACTAACGACCAAGACAGATTTGGGAACACAACCTTTCGGCAAATTTTGGACAGAAAATATCGACAAACTAGACACAAACACAAAAGGGATAACACACCAACAGATTTTGTGTTCGGATAAACAGTAACGTGAACAGTGTCGGTGAAGAGTGACGGTGAACAGTGTCATTTTTTTCTTCTTCTTTTTTTTTAACAAGGCAGCGGACAAAACACAAAAACCCTTCGACGCAACTACGAAAAACAAGGATATAACGAAAGATACCTTCACCTAAGCTCTGAAGCCAACTGATACGGTCCTCGATCAACTCGTTTCGAGACACGTAACACGCTTGTCCAAGGATCGAGTGAGGTTGTCCAACGCTTGGATTGCGGAACCTAAAACCAAAACGGACGACACGAATTGATTGAAGGTGGTAGAACGGCGACTCCAATTGAGGTGAATACTCTAGTGGATAGGTCGGTAGAACAATCAAGGACAATACGCAAGATTGCTCAAGAACCCTTGCCAAGCAAGTTAAGGTTCGAATGCTCTCAATAAGTCGAAGAGAAACAAATCAGAATTTTATTATCAAAATTGTGCACCCGTTAATCATACAAAGTGAGCCTTTATATAGGCTAAGGGGCTAATAAAACCCTAAGAAACTAGACAAGGAAGGTCGGCCACTCCTTGGACAAGGTGGGCCGGGCCATGACTCAAATAAACTAATCTAATCCAACTCTAAGCAATTGAACCTAACAGTAAGGCCTAGGGCTTAGTCGACCAAACCTTCATGGGCTCTCTTCGTCGGCCTGGATCATCATGTAGACAACTTGATTATCACCTTCCAAGCCTTCAATATCCCGATGGACTCCTTGTTGGTCTTGAACATTTCACACAAGAGCTTGAAGGGACTCCTTGAAGCGCTTGGCCCGTGCACGTGTGACTGGGCCCAATGGAACTCGAACTGGATCATTACTTGGGCTAAGGTCCGTGCACACATCAGTCCCCTCCACTTGAGAAGGATTTGTCCTCAAATCTGGATAGAAATGGATGATACTACAAGCGTTGGTAGTATGAAGCCCAAATCTAATGCCACCACGTATTGGCCCTCATACTATGATTCGGTGCTCATGTCTCTTGGTTAGTTTGAAAATGCTCACAACCAGCCAAGAAAAACTCATGGCTTTACTCGAATGGCTCCTCTTGTTTGTATAATTCCCCTCCTATTGAAAGCAATTTGCCCACAAATTGAAGCACGAATGGTGACAAGACGAGTTACATGCCTTTGACTCAATCTTGTTACGATTGCTACAGATGTCATCCGATGCAAAACCCACGTGCTAAGTTGGAAAATAACCCTTGTCGAACCTTGAATCTCACAAACTATCTTCAATGTGTGCTCAACTTGATCGTTTGTGGTCACGAGGTAAGGGTCCTCAAAGTGGTGTGAAGTGTATCCCATGAAATTGAACTCCGGCCAGAACACACTTGCAAGGTCCCATGGCGGATTTGGTGATATTGGAGCTTCATGTGTACTAAGAGCAAGACGAAAATCACAATGGTCATTGATGTACATGTTCTTTAAACGAACCCTTGGTACACAACCATCCCCAAAATGTGGAGTGTTCCCTTCAAGATGAGCTCGAATCAACTCCCTTTTGGTGTGGACTGATTTGAGTTGACTTTGTTCCGTGAATGGATACCAACGGGGTTTAACTCTTGGAGGCTTGCAAAGCCTATAATTGATTTTGGAATGGAACGCACTAAGAACAGCTCAACTTCCCTTTGCCTGATCTGTATAAAAGAAGAAACACTAAACAAAGCAAAGGTAAGTTCGTTAGGAAAATAATAGGCCTTCACCGGGTTGTTCAAGATCAGCCCACTTTCTCTCTTTTCCTCCTTTTTACCACCCATCTCATCAGATTTTTCCATCTCTTTTTCTAGTTCAACAGCTGACCCTTTCATCTCGTTGCTTTCAACTCCCTCGGGTTAACCTCTTCAGGCACAATTCCCTCATCTAGCCTTTTCTCTATTCTATAACGCTCATGCTCATTTTCATGTATGCTAGATCAATACAAAGCTGGTCATAAGTAAGTGATACAAGTACAAAACGACGACTATTAAATAAGAAGGCATACTTATTAGTATGTCCGTCATATTTAACTTCTCGCCTCGACATCCATTCTTTGCCCAACAACACAAGTGTCACTTGAATTGGGACTACATCACACAACACGTCGTCCACATATTTGCCGATTTGAATAGGTACAAGTGTGTGCTTAGTAACCCAAACAACACCACGAGTACTCATCAACTGGTACAGTTGAAGATGATCAATGGTTGGAAGATTTAATTTCTCAACCATGATAGCACTTGCAAGGATGACTTCACAACTCCCATCAATGGGCAAGCTACAAATTTTATCTTTGACACCGCAACGAGTATAAAACCAACCAAGCAACTGAGATTTGATGAGGTCCAATTGCTCATCTACACCGCGTAATGCCACTTCTTTGACTCCCTTAGGATCAGGAAGACAATGTTGTGGGCTAGCTTTTATGCGTCTTGTATTCGCCATGACGTATGAGGGAACCTGCAAAAAGTTAGCAACGAAGCCGAAGATGTTGCCTTTCACGCTCCCTCACGTGTATCCACTCGCACTCGTGTATATGGATGTCACTCTAATTGACTTACCAAATGCTTTTACCTGTATTTGAGAAAGGCCGCTCAAGTCCAATAATTGTCACCACTTTTGCCATAAGAGTAACCAAGAAGGTAAGACACAAATGTGGGTGCAAAATGAAGTGGGAATGGACGAATTTGGAAGGCCAATAGTGGCGGACAGAAATGGAAGTGCACCAATGGGAACATAAAAGATAGAAACCCTAGCTTCCAAAAATGTAGGAGTAGGTCTACAGGGTTCATAACTACTCCTCTTACTACAGGACGCTTACCTAGCCAACGCTTAGATCCGGCTCTACCCAAACTTTTCTGGTTCACCCCAACATTCCCTACTTGTCCGACTGTTGCTGAGCAGTTTTTGGATATCAAACAGACCTCCCCAGAAGGTAGTGTTCCTAAATTGTAGGAGAGAATGTAGGAGAGTAGCCAAGTGAAAACAAAGGAGTTATAAAATCCGAGTGCTTTACTTAATTTCCTAAATGAATTTGGAAATCAAGTAAACAACTTGGATGAAGCAAGCAATACTCGGACAGATTTGAAACAAAGAAACCCTAGTGCAAATGAGACCGTAGCCGCCGCCCCACTTGTTTTCTTGTTGCTCAAGTGATGACTAACGACCAAGACAGATTTGGGAACACAACCTTTCGGCAAATTTTGGACAGAAATTATCGACAAACTAGACACAAACACAAAAGGGATAACACACCAACAGATTTTGTGTTCGGATAAACAGTAACGTGAACAGTGTCGGTGAAGAGTGACGGTGAACAGTGTCATTTTTTTCTTCTTTTTTTTTTTTTAACAAGGCAGCGGACAAAACACAAAAACCCTTCGACGCAACTACGAAAAACAAGGATATAACGAAAGATACCTTCACCTAAGCTCTGAAGCCAACTGATACGGTCCTCGATCAACTCGTTTCGAGACACGTAACACGCTTGTCCAAGGATCGAGTGAGGTTGTCCAACGCTTGGATTGCGGAACCTAAAACCAAAACGGACGACACGAATTGATTGAAGGTGGTAGAACGGCGACTCCAATTGAGGTGAATACTCTAGTGGATAGGTCGGTAGAACAATCAAGGACAATACGCAAGATTGCTCAAGAACCCTTGCCAAGCAAGTTAAGGTTCGAATGCTCTCAATAAGTCGAAGAGAAACAAATCAGAATTTTATTATCAAAATTGTGCACCCGTTAATCATACAAAGTGAGCCTTTATATAGGCTAAGGGGCTAATAAAACCCTAAGAAACTAGACAAGGAAGGTCGGCCACTCCTTGGACAAGGTAGGCCGGGCCATGACTCAAATAAACTAATCTAATCCAACTCTAAGCAATTGAACCTAACAGTAAGGCCTAGGGCTTAGTCGACCAAACCTTCATGGGCTCTCTTCGTCGGCCTGGATCATCATGTAGACAACTTGATTATCACCTTCCAAGCCTTCAATATCCCGATGGACTCCTTGTTGGTCTTGAACATTTCACACAAGAGCTTGAAGGGACTCCTTGAAGCCCTTGGCCCGTGCACGTGTGACTGGGCCCAATGGAACTCGAACTGGATCATTACTTGGGCTAAGGTCCGTGCACACATCAGTCCCCTCCACTTGAGAAGGATTTGTCCTCAAATCTGGATAGAAATGGATGATACTACAAGCGTTGGTAGTATGAAGCCCAAATCTAATGCCACCACATATTGGCCCTCATACTATGATTCGGTGCTCATGTCTCTTGGTTAGTTTGAAAATGCTCACAACCAGCCAAGAAAAACTCATGGCTTTACTCGAATGGCTCCTCTTGTTTGTATAATTCCCCTCCTCTTGAAAGCAATTTGCCCACAAATTGAAGCACGAATGGTGACAAGACGAGTTACATGCCTTTGACTCAATCTTGTTACGATTGCTACAGATGTCATCCGATGCAAAACCCACGTGCTAAGTTGGAAAATAACCCTTGTCGAACCTTGAATCTCACAAACTATCTTCAATGTGTGCTCAACTTGATCGTTTGTGGTCACGAGGTAAGGGTCCTCAAAGTGGTGTGAAGTGTATCCCATGAAATCGAACTCCGGCCAGAACACACTTGCAAGGTCCCATGGCGGATTTGGTGATATTGGAGCTTCATGTGTACTAAGAGCAAGACGAAAATCACAATGGTCATTGATGTACTTGTTCTTTAAACGAACCCTTGGTACACAACCATCCCCAAAATGTGGAGTGTTCCCTTCAAGATGAGCTCGAATCAACTCCCTTTTGGTGTGGACTGATTTGAGTTGACTTTGTTCCGTGAATGGATACCAACGGGGTTTAACTCTTGGAGGCTTGCAAAGCCTATAATTGATTTTGGAATGGAACGCACTAAGAACAGCTCAACTTCCCTTTGCCTGATCTGTATAAAAGAAGAAACACTAAACAAAGCAAAGGTAAGTTCGTTAGGAAAATAATAGGCCTTCACCGGGTTGTTCAAGATCAGCCCACTTTCTCTCTTTTCCTCCTTTTTACCACCCATCTCATCAGATTTTTCCATCTCCTTTTCTAGTTCAACAGCTGACCCTTTCATCTCGTTGCTTTCAACTCCCTCGGGTTTTACCTCTTCAGGCACAATTCCCTCATCTAGCCTTTTCTCCATTCTATAACGCTCAAGCTCATTTTCATGTATGCTAGATCAATACAAAGCTGGTCATAAGTAAGTGATACAAGTACAAAACGACGACTATTAAATAAGAAGGCATACTTATTAGTATGTCCGTCATATTTAACTTCTCGCCTCGACATCCATGCTTTGCCCACCAACACAGGTGTCACTTGAATTGGGACTACATCACACAACACCTCGTCCACATATTTGCCGATTTGAATAGGTACAAGTGTGTGCTTAGTAACCCAAACAACACCACGAGTACTCATCAACTGGTACAGTTGAAGATGATCAATGGTTGGAAGATTTAATTTCTCAACCATGATAGCACTTGCAAGGATGACTTCACAACTCCCATCAATGGGCAAGCTACAAATTTTATCTTTGACACCGCAACGAGTATAAAACCAACCAAGCAACTGAGATTTGATGAGGTCCAATTGCTCATCTACACCGCGTAATGCCACTTCTTTGACTCCCTTAGGATCAGGAAGACAATGTTGTGGGCTAGCTTTTATGCGTCTTGTATTCGCCATGACGTATGAGGGAACCTGCAAAAAGTTAGCAACGAAGCCGAAGATGTTGCCTTTCACGCTCCCTCACGTGTATCCACTCGCACTCGTGTATATGGATGTCACTCTAATTGACTTACCAAATGCTTTTACCTGTAGTTGAGAAAGGCCGCTCAAGTCCAATAATTGTCACCACTTTTGCCATAAGAGTAACCAAGAAGGTAAGACACAAATGTGGGTGCAAAATGAAGTGGGAATGGACGAATTTGGAAGGCCAATAGTGGCGGACAGAAATGGAAGTGCACCAATGGGAACATAAAAGATAGAAACCCTAGCTTCCAAAAATGTAGGAGTAGGTCTACAGGGTTCATAACTACTCCTCTTACTACAGGACGCTTACCTAGCCAACGCTTAGATCCGGCTCTACCCAAACTTTTCTGGTTCACCCCAACATTCCCTACTTGTCCGACTGTTGCTGAGCAGTTTTTGGATATCAAACGGACCTCCCCAGAAGGTAGTGTTCCTAAATTGTAGGAGAGAATGTAGGAGAGTAGCCAAGTGAAAACAAAGGAGTTATAAAATCCGAGTGCTTTACTTAATTTCCTAAATGAATTTGGAAATCAAGTAAACAACTTGGATGAAGCAAGCAATACTCGGACAGATTTGAAACAAAGAAACCCTAGTGCAAATGAGACCGTAGCCGCCGCCCCACTTGTTTTCTTGTTGCTCAAGTGATGACTAACGACCAAGACAGATTTGGGAACACAACCTTTCGGCAAATTTTGGACAGAAATTATCGACAAACTAGACACAAACACAAAAGGGATAACACACCAACAGATTTTGTGTTCGGATAAACAGTAACGTGAACAGTGTCGGTGAAGAGTGACGGTGAACAGTGTCATTTTTTTCTTCTTTTTTTTTTTTAACAAGGCAGCGGACAAAACACAAAAACCCTTCGACGCAACTACGAAAAACAAGGATATAACGAAAGATACCTTCACCTAAGCTCTGAAGCCAACTGATACGGTCCTCGATCAACTCGTTTCGAGACACGTAACACGCTTGTCCAAGGATCGAGTGAGGTTGTCCAACGCTTGGATTGCGGAACCTAAAACCAAAACGGACGACACGAATTGATTGAAGGTGGTAGAACGGCGACTCCAATTGAGGTGAATACTCTAGTGGATAGGTCGGTAGAACAATCAAGGACAATACGCAAGATTGCTCAAGAACCCTTGCCAAGCAAGTTAAGGTTCGAATGCTCTCAATAAGTCGAAGAGAAACAAATCAGAATTTTATTATCAAAATTGTGCACCCGTTAATCATACAAAGTGAGCCTTTATATAGGCTAAGGGGCTAATAAAACCCTAAGAAACTAGACAAGGAAGGTCGGCCACTCCTTGGACAAGGTAGGCCGGGCCATGACTCAAATAAACTAATCTAATCCAACTCTAAGCAATTGAACCTAACAGTAAGGCCTAGGGCTTAGTCGACCAAACCTTCATGGGCTCTCTTCGTCGGCCTGGATCATCATGTAGACAACTTGATTATCACCTTCCAAGCCTTCAATATCCCGATGGACTCCTTGTTGGTCTTGAACATTTCACACAAGAGCTTGAAGGGACTCCTTGAAGCCCTTGGCCCGTGCACGTGTGACTGGGCCCAATGGAACTCGAACTGGATCATTACTTGGGCTAAGGTCCGTGCACACATCAGTCCCCTCCACTTGAGAAGGATTTGTCCTCAAATCTGGATAGAAATGGATGATACTACAAGCGTTGGTAGTATGAAGCCCAAATCTAATGCCACCACATATTGGCCCTCATACTATGATTCGGTGCTCATGTCTCTTGGTTAGTTTGAAAATGCTCACAACCAGCCAAGAAAAACTCATGGCTTTACTCGAATGGCTCCTCTTGTTTGTATAATTCCCCTCCTCTTGAAAGCAATTTGCCCACAAATTGAAGCACGAATGGTGACAAGACGAGTTACATGCCTTTGACTCAATCTTGTTACGATTGCTACAGATGTCATCCGATGCAAAACCCACGTGCTAAGTTGGAAAATAACCCTTGTCGAACCTTGAATCTCACAAACTATCTTCAATGTGTGCTCAACTTGATCGTTTGTGGTCACGAGGTAAGGGTCCTCAAAGTGGTGTGAAGTGTATCCCATGAAATCGAACTCCGGCCAGAACACACTTGCAAGGTCCCATGGCGGATTTGGTGATATTGGAGCTTCATGTGTACTAAGAGCAAGACGAAAATCACAATGGTCATTGATGTACTTGTTCTTTAAACGAACCCTTGGTACACAACCATCCCCAAAATGTGGAGTGTTCCCTTCAAGATGAGCTCGAATCAACTCCCTTTTGGTGTGGACTGATTTGAGTTGACTTTGTTCCGTGAATGGATACCAACGGGGTTTAACTCTTGGAGGCTTGCAAAGCCTATAATTGATTTTGGAATGGAACGCACTAAGAACAGCTCAACTTCCCTTTGCCTGATCTGTATAAAAGAAGAAACACTAAACAAAGCAAAGGTAAGTTCGTTAGGAAAATAATAGGCCTTCACCGGGTTGTTCAAGATCAGCCCACTTTCTCTCTTTTCCTCCTTTTTACCACCCATCTCATCAGATTTTTCCATCTCCTTTTCTAGTTCAACAGCTGACCCTTTCATCTCGTTGCTTTCAACTCCCTCGGGTTTTACCTCTTCAGGCACAATTCCCTCATCTAGCCTTTTCTCCATTCTATAACGCTCAAGCTCATTTTCATGTATGCTAGATCAATACAAAGCTGGTCATAAGTAAGTGATACAAGTACAAAACGACGACTATTAAATAAGAAGGCATACTTATTAGTATGTCCGTCATATTTAACTTCTCGCCTCGACATCCATGCTTTGCCCACCAACACAGGTGTCACTTGAATTGGGACTACATCACACAACACCTCGTCCACATATTTGCCGATTTGAATAGGTACAAGTGTGTGCTTAGTAACCCAAACAACACCACGAGTACTCATCAACTGGTACAGTTGAAGATGATCAATGGTTGGAAGATTTAATTTCTCAACCATGATAGCACTTGCAAGGATGACTTCACAACTCCCATCAATGGGCAAGCTACAAATTTTATCTTTGACACCGCAACGAGTATAAAACCAACCAAGCAACTGAGATTTGATGAGGTCCAATTGCTCATCTACACCGCGTAATGCCACTTCTTTGACTCCCTTAGGATCAGGAAGACAATGTTGTGGGCTAGCTTTTATGCGTCTTGTATTCGCCATGACGTATGAGGGAACCTGCAAAAAGTTAGCAACGAAGCCGAAGATGTTGCCTTTCACGCTCCCTCACGTGTATCCACTCGCACTCGTGTATATGGATGTCACTCTAATTGACTTACCAAATGCTTTTACCTGTAGTTGAGAAAGGCCGCTCAAGTCCAATAATTGTCACCACTTTTGCCATAAGAGTAACCAAGAAGGTAAGACACAAATGTGGGTGCAAAATGAAGTGGGAATGGACGAATTTGGAAGGCCAATAGTGGCGGACAGAAATGGAAGTGCACCAATGGGAACATAAAAGATAGAAACCCTAGCTTCCAAAAATGTAGGAGTAGGTCTACAGGGTTCATAACTACTCCTCTTACTACAGGACGCTTACCTAGCCAACGCTTAGATCCGGCTCTACCCAAACTTTTCTGGTTCACCCCAACATTCCCTACTTGTCCGACTGTTGCTGAGCAGTTTTTGGATATCAAACGGACCTCCCCAGAAGGTAGTGTTCCTAAATTGTAGGAGAGAATGTAGGAGAGTAGCCAAGTGAAAACAAAGGAGTTATCCGAGTGCTTTACTTAGTTTCCTAAATGAATTTGGAAATCAAGTAAACAACTTGGATGAAGCAAGCAATACTCGGACAGATTTGAAACAAAGAAACCCTAGTGCAAATGAGACCGTAGCCGCCGCCCCACTTGTTTTCTTGTTGCTCAAGTGATGACTAACGACCAAGACAGATTTGGGAACACAACCTTTCGGCAAATTTTGGACAGAAATTATCGACAAACTAGACACAAACACAAAAGGGATAACACACCAACAGATTTTGTGTTCGGATAAACAGTAACGTGAACAGTGTCGGTGAAGAGTGACGGTGAACAGTGTCATTTTTTTCTTCTTTTTTTTTTTTTAACAAGGCAGCGGACAAAACACAAAAACCCTTCGACGCAACTACGAAAAACAAGGATATAACGAAAGATACCTTCACCTAAGCTCTGAAGCCAACTGATACGGTCCTCGATCAACTCGTTTCGAGACACGTAACACGCTTGTCCAAGGATCGAGTGAGGTTGTCCAACGCTTGGATTGCGGAACCTAAAACCAAAACGGACGACACGAATTGATTGAAGGTGGTAGAACGGCGACTCCAATTGAGGTGAATACTCTAGTGGATAGGTCGGTAGAACAATCAAGGACAATACGCAAGATTGCTCAAGAACCCTTGCCAAGCAAGTTAAGGTTCGAATGCTCTCAATAAGTCGAAGAGAAACAAATCAGAATTTTATTATCAAAATTGTGCACCCGTTAATCATACAAAGTGAGCCTTTATATAGGCTAAGGGGCTAATAAAACCCTAAGAAACTAGACAAGGAAGGTCGGCCACTCCTTGGACAAGGTAGGCCGGGCCATGACTCAAATAAACTAATCTAATCCAACTCTAAGCAATTGAACCTAACAGTAAGGCCTAGGGCTTAGTCGACCAAACCTTCATGGGCTCTCTTCGTCGGCCTGGATCATCATGTAGACAACTTGATTATCACCTTCCAAGCCTTCAATATCCCGATGGACTCCTTGTTGGTCTTGAACATTTCACACAAGAGCTTGAAGGGACTCCTTGAAGCGCTTGGCCCGTGCACGTGTGACTGGGCCCAATGGAACTCGAACTGGATCATTACTTGGGCTAAGGTCCGTGCACACATCAGTCCCCTCCACTTGAGAAGGATTTGTCCTCAAATCTGGATAGAAATGGATGATACTACAAGCGTTGGTAGTATGAAGCCCAAATCTAATGCCACCACATATTGGCCCTCATACTATGATTCGGTGCTCATGTCTCTTGGTTAGTTTGAAAATGCTCACAACCAGCCAAGAAAAACTCATGGCTTTACTCGAATGGCTCCTCTTGTTTGTATAATTCCCCTCCTCTTGAAAGCAATTTGCCCACAAATTGAAGCACGAATGGTGACAAGACGAGTTACATGCCTTTGACTCAATCTTGTTACGATTGCTACAGATGTCATCCGATGCAAAACCCACGTGCTAAGTTGGAAAATAACCCTTGTCGAACCTTGAATCTCACAAACTATCTTCAATGTGTGCTCAACTTGATCGTTTGTGGTCACGAGGTAAGGGTCCTCAAAGTGGTGTGAAGTGTATCCCATGAAATCGAACTCCGGCCAGAACACACTTGCAAGGTCCCATGGCGGATTTGGTGATATTGGAGCTTCATGTGTACTAAGAGCAAGACGAAAATCACAATGGTCATTGATGTACTTGTTCTTTAAACGAACCCTTGGTACACAACCATCCCCAAAATGTGGAGTGTTCCCTTCAAGATGAGCTCGAATCAACTCCCTTTTGGTGTGGACTGATTTGAGTTGACTTTGTTCCGTGAATGGATACCAACGGGGTTTAACTCTTGGAGGCTTGCAAAGCCTATAATTGATTTTGGAATGGAACGCACTAAGAACAGCTCAACTTCCCTTTGCCTGATCTGTATAAAAGAAGAAACACTAAACAAAGCAAAGGTAAGTTCGTTAGGAAAATAATAGGCCTTCACCGGGTTGTTCAAGATCAGCCCACTTTCTCTCTTTTCCTCCTTTTTACCACCCATCTCATCAGATTTTTCCATCTCCTTTTCTAGTTCAACAGCTGACCCTTTCATCTCGTTGCTTTCAACTCCCTCGGGTTTTACCTCTTCAGGCACAATTCCCTCATCTAGCCTTTTCTCCATTCTATAACGCTCAAGCTCATTTTCATGTATGCTAGATCAATACAAAGCTGGTCATAAGTAAGTGATACAAGTACAAAACGACGACTATTAAATAAGAAGGCATACTTATTAGTATGTCCGTCATATTTAACTTCTCGCCTCGACATCCATGCTTTGCCCAACAACACAGGTGTCACTTGAATTGGGACTACATCACACAACACCTCGTCCACATATTTGCCGATTTGAATAGGTACAAGTGTGTGCTTAGTAACCCAAACAACACCACGAGTACTCATCAACTGGTACAGTTGAAGATGATCAATGGTTGGAAGATTTAATTTCTCAACCATGATAGCACTTGCAAGGATGACTTCACAACTCCCATCAATGGGCAAGCTACAAATTTTATCTTTGACACCGCAACGAGTATAAAACCAACCAAGCAACTGAGATTTGATGAGGTCCAATTGCTCATCTACACCGCGTAATGCCACTTCTTTGACTCCCTTAGGATCAGGAAGACAATGTTGTGGGCTAGCTTTTATGCGTCTTGTATTCGCCATGACGTATGAGGGAACCTGCAAAAAGTTAGCAACGAAGCCGAAGATGTTGCCTTTCACGCTCCCTCACGTGTATCCACTCGCACTCGTGTATATGGATGTCACTCTAATTGACTTACCAAATGCTTTTACCTGTAGTTGAGAAAGGCCGCTCAAGTCCAATAATTGTCACCACTTTTGCCATAAGAGTAACCAAGAAGGTAAGACACAAATGTGGGTGCAAAATGAAGTGGGAATGGACGAATTTGGAAGGCCAATAGTGGCGGACAGAAATGGAAGTGCACCAATGGGAACATAAAAGATAGAAACCCTAGCTTCCAAAAATGTAGGAGTAGGTCTACAGGGTTCATAACTACTCCTCTTACTACAGGACGCTTACCTAGCCAACGCTTAGATCCGGCTCTACCCAAACTTTTCTGGTTCACCCCAACATTCCCTACTTGTCCGACTGTTGCTGAGCAGTTTTTGGATATCAAACGGACCTCCCCAGAAGGTAGTGTTCCTAAATTGTAGGAGAGAATGTAGGAGAGTAGCCAAGTGAAAACAAAGGAGTTATAAAATCCGAGTGCTTTACTTAATTTCCTAAATGAATTTGGAAATCAAGTAAACAACTTGGATGAAGCAAGCAATACTCGGACAGATTTGAAACAAAGAAACCCTAGTGCAAATGAGACCGTAGCCGCCGCCCCACTTGTTTTCTTGTTGCTCAAGTGATGACTAACGACCAAGACAGATTTGGGAACACAACCTTTCGGCAAATTTTGGACAGAAATTATCGACAAACTAGACACAAACACAAAAGGGATAACACACCAACAGATTTTGTGTTCGGATAAACAGTAACGTGAACAGTGTCGGTGAAGAGTGACGGTGAACAGTGTCATTTTTTTCTTCTTTTTTTTTTTTTAACAAGGCAGCGGACAAAACACAAAAACCCTTCGACGCAACTACGAAAAACAAGGATATAACGAAAGATACCTTCACCTAAGCTCTGAAGCCAACTGATACGGTCCTCGATCAACTCGTTTCGAGACACGTAACACGCTTGTCCAAGGATCGAGTGAGGTTGTCCAACGCTTGGATTGCGGAACCTAAAACCAAAACGGACGACACGAATTGATTGAAGGTGGTAGAACGGCGACTCCAATTGAGGTGAATACTCTAGTGGATAGGTCGGTAGAACAATCAAGGACAATACGCAAGATTGCTCAAGAACCCTTGCCAAGCAAGTTAAGGTTCGAATGCTCTCAATAAGTCGAAGAGAAACAAATCAGAATTTTATTATCAAAATTGTGCACCCGTTAATCATACAAAGTGAGCCTTTATATAGGCTAAGGGGCTAATAAAACCCTAAGAAACTAGACAAGGAAGGTCGGCCACTCCTTGGACAAGGTAGGCCGGGCCATGACTCAAATAAACTAATCTAATCCAACTCTAAGCAATTGAACCTAACAGTAAGGCCTAGGGCTTAGTCGACCAAACCTTCATGGGCTCTCTTCGTCGGCCTGGATCATCATGTAGACAACTTGATTATCACCTTCCAAGCCTTCAATATCCCGATGGACTCCTTGTTGGTCTTGAACATTTCACACAAGAGCTTGAAGGGACTCCTTGAAGCCCTTGGCCCGTGCACGTGTGACTGGGCCCAATGGAACTCGAACTGGATCATTACTTGGGCTAAGGTCCGTGCACACATCAGTCCCCTCCACTTGAGAAGGATTTGTCCTCAAATCTGGATAGAAATGGATGATACTACAAGCGTTGGTAGTATGAAGCCCAAATCTAATGCCACCACATATTGGCCCTCATACTATGATTCGGTGCTCATGTCTCTTGGTTAGTTTGAAAATGCTCACAACCAGCCAAGAAAAACTCATGGCTTTACTCGAATGGCTCCTCTTGTTTGTATAATTCCCCTCCTCTTGAAAGCAATTTGCCCACAAATTGAAGCACGAATGGTGACAAGACGAGTTACATGCCTTTGACTCAATCTTGTTACGATTGCTACAGATGTCATCCGATGCAAAACCCACGTGCTAAGTTGGAAAATAACCCTTGTCGAACCTTGAATCTCACAAACTATCTTCAATGTGTGCTCAACTTGATCGTTTGTGGTCACGAGGTAAGGGTCCTCAAAGTGGTGTGAAGTGTATCCCATGAAATCGAACTCCGGCCAGAACACACTTGCAAGGTCCCATGGCGGATTTGGTGATATTGGAGCTTCATGTGTACTAAGAGCAAGACGAAAATCACAATGGTCATTGATGTACTTGTTCTTTAAACGAACCCTTGGTACACAACCATCCCCAAAATGTGGAGTGTTCCCTTCAAGATGAGCTCGAATCAACTCCCTTTTGGTGTGGACTGATTTGAGTTGACTTTGTTCCGTGAATGGATACCAACGGGGTTTAACTCTTGGAGGCTTGCAAAGCCTATAATTGATTTTGGAATGGAACGCACTAAGAACAGCTCAACTTCCCTTTGCCTGATCTGTATAAAAGAAGAAACACTAAACAAAGCAAAGGTAAGTTCGTTAGGAAAATAATAGGCCTTCACCGGGTTGTTCAAGATCAGCCCACTTTCTCTCTTTTCCTCCTTTTTACCACCCATCTCATCAGATTTTTCCATCTCCTTTTCTAGTTCAACAGCTGACCCTTTCATCTCGTTGCTTTCAACTCCCTCGGGTTTTACCTCTTCAGGCACAATTCCCTCATCTAGCCTTTTCTCCATTCTATAACGCTCAAGCTCATTTTCATGTATGCTAGATCAATACAAAGCTGGTCATAAGTAAGTGATACAAGTACAAAACGACGACTATTAAATAAGAAGGCATACTTATTAGTATGTCCGTCATATTTAACTTCTCGCCTCGACATCCATGCTTTGCCCACCAACACAGGTGTCACTTGAATTGGGACTACATCACACAACACCTCGTCCACATATTTGCCGATTTGAATAGGTACAAGTGTGTGCTTAGTAACCCAAACAACACCACGAGTACTCATCAACTGGTACAGTTGAAGATGATCAATGGTTGGAAGATTTAATTTCTCAACCATGATAGCACTTGCAAGGATGACTTCACAACTCCCATCAATGGGCAAGCTACAAATTTTATCTTTGACACCGCAACGAGTATAAAACCAACCAAGCAACTGAGATTTGATGAGGTCCAATTGCTCATCTACACCGCGTAATGCCACTTCTTTGACTCCCTTAGGATCAGGAAGACAATGTTGTGGGCTAGCTTTTATGCGTCTTGTATTCGCCATGACGTATGAGGGAACCTGCAAAAAGTTAGCAACGAAGCCGAAGATGTTGCCTTTCACGCTCCCTCACGTGTATCCACTCGCACTCGTGTATATGGATGTCACTCTAATTGACTTACCAAATGCTTTTACCTGTAGTTGAGAAAGGCCGCTCAAGTCCAATAATTGTCACCACTTTTGCCATAAGAGTAACCAAGAAGGTAAGACACAAATGTGGGTGCAAAATGAAGTGGGAATGGACGAATTTGGAAGGCCAATAGTGGCGGACAGAAATGGAAGTGCACCAATGGGAACATAAAAGATAGAAACCCTAGCTTCCAAAAATGTAGGAGTAGGTCTACAGGGTTCATAACTACTCCTCTTACTACAGGACGCTTACCTAGCCAACGCTTAGATCCGGCTCTACCCAAACTTTTCTGGTTCACCCCAACATTCCCTACTTGTCCGACTGTTGCTGAGCAGTTTTTGGATATCAAACGGACCTCCCCAGAAGGTAGTGTTCCTAAATTGTAGGAGAGAATGTAGGAGAGTAGCCAAGTGAAAACAAAGGAGTTATAAAATCCGAGTGCTTTACTTAATTTCCTAAATGAATTTGGAAATCAAGTAAACAACTTGGATGAAGCAAGCAATACTCGGACAGATTTGAAACAAAGAAACCCTAGTGCAAATGAGACCGTAGCCGCCGCCCCACTTGTTTTCTTGTTGCTCAAGTGATGACTAACGACCAAGACAGATTTGGGAACACAACCTTTCGGCAAATTTTGGACAGAAATTATCGACAAACTAGACACAAACACAAAAGGGATAACACACCAACAGATTTTGTGTTCGGATAAACAGTAACGTGAACAGTGTCGGTGAAGAGTGACGGTGAACAGTGTCATTTTTTTCTTCTTTTTTTTTTTTAACAAGGCAGCGGACAAAACACAAAAACCCTTCGACGCAACTACGAAAAACAAGGATATAACGAAAGATACCTTCACCTAAGCTCTGAAGCCAACTGATACGGTCCTCGATCAACTCGTTTCGAGACACGTAACACGCTTGTCCAAGGATCGAGTGAGGTTGTCCAACGCTTGGATTGCGGAACCTAAAACCAAAACGGACGACACGAATTGATTGAAGGTGGTAGAACGGCGACTCCAATTGAGGTGAATACTCTAGTGGATAGGTCGGTAGAACAATCAAGGACAATACGCAAGATTGCTCAAGAACCCTTGCCAAGCAAGTTAAGGTTCGAATGCTCTCAATAAGTCGAAGAGAAACAAATCAGAATTTTATTATCAAAATTGTGCACCCGTTAATCATACAAAGTGAGCCTTTATATAGGCTAAGGGGCTAATAAAACCCTAAGAAACTAGACAAGGAAGGTCGGCCACTCCTTGGACAAGGTAGGCCGGGCCATGACTCAAATAAACTAATCTAATCCAACTCTAAGCAATTGAACCTAACAGTAAGGCCTAGGGCTTAGTCGACCAAACCTTCATGGGCTCTCTTCGTCGGCCTGGATCATCATGTAGACAACTTGATTATCACCTTCCAAGCCTTCAATATCCCGATGGACTCCTTGTTGGTCTTGAACATTTCACACAAGAGCTTGAAGGGACTCCTTGAAGCCCTTGGCCCGTGCACGTGTGACTGGGCCCAATGGAACTCGAACTGGATCATTACTTGGGCTAAGGTCCGTGCACACATCAGTCCCCTCCACTTGAGAAGGATTTGTCCTCAAATCTGGATAGAAATGGATGATACTACAAGCGTTGGTAGTATGAAGCCCAAATCTAATGCCACCACATATTGGCCCTCATACTATGATTCGGTGCTCATGTCTCTTGGTTAGTTTGAAAATGCTCACAACCAGCCAAGAAAAACTCATGGCTTTACTCGAATGGCTCCTCTTGTTTGTATAATTCCCCTCCTCTTGAAAGCAATTTGCCCACAAATTGAAGCACGAATGGTGACAAGACGAGTTACATGCCTTTGACTCAATCTTGTTACGATTGCTACAGATGTCATCCGATGCAAAACCCACGTGCTAAGTTGGAAAATAACCCTTGTCGAACCTTGAATCTCACAAACTATCTTCAATGTGTGCTCAACTTGATCGTTTGTGGTCACGAGGTAAGGGTCCTCAAAGTGGTGTGAAGTGTATCCCATGAAATCGAACTCCGGCCAGAACACACTTGCAAGGTCCCATGGCGGATTTGGTGATATTGGAGCTTCATGTGTACTAAGAGCAAGACGAAAATCACAATGGTCATTGATGTACTTGTTCTTTAAACGAACCCTTGGTACACAACCATCCCCAAAATGTGGAGTGTTCCCTTCAAGATGAGCTCGAATCAACTCCCTTTTGGTGTGGACTGATTTGAGTTGACTTTGTTCCGTGAATGGATACCAACGGGGTTTAACTCTTGGAGGCTTGCAAAGCCTATAATTGATTTTGGAATGGAACGCACTAAGAACAGCTCAACTTCCCTTTGCCTGATCTGTATAAAAGAAGAAACACTAAACAAAGCAAAGGTAAGTTCGTTAGGAAAATAATAGGCCTTCACCGGGTTGTTCAAGATCAGCCCACTTTCTCTCTTTTCCTCCTTTTTACCACCCATCTCATCAGATTTTTCCATCTCCTTTTCTAGTTCAACAGCTGACCCTTTCATCTCGTTGCTTTCAACTCCCTCGGGTTTTACCTCTTCAGGCACAATTCCCTCATCTAGCCTTTTCTCCATTCTATAACGCTCAAGCTCATTTTCATGTATGCTAGATCAATACAAAGCTGGTCATAAGTAAGTGATACAAGTACAAAACGACGACTATTAAATAAGAAGGCATACTTATTAGTATGTCCGTCATATTTAACTTCTCGCCTCGACATCCATGCTTTGCCCACCAACACAGGTGTCACTTGAATTGGGACTACATCACACAACACCTCGTCCACATATTTGCCGATTTGAATAGGTACAAGTGTGTGCTTAGTAACCCAAACAACACCACGAGTACTCATCAACTGGTACAGTTGAAGATGATCAATGGTTGGAAGATTTAATTTCTCAACCATGATAGCACTTGCAAGGATGACTTCACAACTCCCATCAATGGGCAAGCTACAAATTTTATCTTTGACACCGCAACGAGTATAAAACCAACCAAGCAACTGAGATTTGATGAGGTCCAATTGCTCATCTACACCGCGTAATGCCACTTCTTTGACTCCCTTAGGATCAGGAAGACAATGTTGTGGGCTAGCTTTTATGCGTCTTGTATTCGCCATGACGTATGAGGGAACCTGCAAAAAGTTAGCAACGAAGCCGAAGATGTTGCCTTTCACGCTCCCTCACGTGTATCCACTCGCACTCGTGTATATGGATGTCACTCTAATTGACTTACCAAATGCTTTTACCTGTAGTTGAGAAAGGCCGCTCAAGTCCAATAATTGTCACCACTTTTGCCATAAGAGTAACCAAGAAGGTAAGACACAAATGTGGGTGCAAAATGAAGTGGGAATGGACGAATTTGGAAGGCCAATAGTGGCGGACAGAAATGGAAGTGCACCAATGGGAACATAAAAGATAGAAACCCTAGCTTCCAAAAATGTAGGAGTAGGTCTACAGGGTTCATAACTACTCCTCTTACTACAGGACGCTTACCTAGCCAACGCTTAGATCCGGCTCTACCCAAACTTTTCTGGTTCACCCCAACATTCCCTACTTGTCCGACTGTTGCTGAGCAGTTTTTGGATATCAAACGGACCTCCCCAGAAGGTAGTGTTCCTAAATTGTAGGAGAGAATGTAGGAGAGTAGCCAAGTGAAAACAAAGGAGTTATCCGAGTGCTTTACTTAGTTTCCTAAATGAATTTGGAAATCAAGTAAACAACTTGGATGAAGCAAGCAATACTCGGACAGATTTGAAACAAAGAAACCCTAGTGCAAATGAGACCGTAGCCGCCGCCCCACTTGTTTTCTTGTTGCTCAAGTGATGACTAACGACCAAGACAGATTTGGGAACACAACCTTTCGGCAAATTTTGGACAGAAAATATCGACAAACTAGACACAAACACAAAAGGGATAACACACCAACAGATTTTGTGTTCGGATAAACAGTAACGTGAACAGTGTCGGTGAAGAGTGACGGTGAACAGTGTCATTTTTTTCTTCTTCTTTTTTTTTAACAAGGCAGCGGACAAAACACAAAAACCCTTCGACGCAACTACGAAAAACAAGGATATAACGAAAGATACCTTCACCTAAGCTCTGAAGCCAACTGATACGGTCCTCGATCAACTCGTTTCGAGACACGTAACACGCTTGTCCAAGGATCGAGTGAGGTTGTCCAACGCTTGGATTGCGGAACCTAAAACCAAAACGGACGACACGAATTGATTGAAGGTGGTAGAACGGCGACTCCAATTGAGGTGAATACTCTAGTGGATAGGTCGGTAGAACAATCAAGGACAATACGCAAGATTGCTCAAGAACCCTTGCCAAGCAAGTTAAGGTTCGAATGCTCTCAATAAGTCGAAGAGAAACAAATCAGAATTTTATTATCAAAATTGTGCACCCGTTAATCATACAAAGTGAGCCTTTATATAGGCTAAGGGGCTAATAAAACCCTAAGAAACTAGACAAGGAAGGTCGGCCACTCCTTGGACAAGGTGGGCCGGGCCATGACTCAAATAAACTAATCTAATCCAACTCTAAGCAATTGAACCTAACAGTAAGGCCTAGGGCTTAGTCGACCAAACCTTCATGGGCTCTCTTCGTCGGCCTGGATCATCATGTAGACAACTTGATTATCACCTTCCAAGCCTTCAATATCCCGATGGACTCCTTGTTGGTCTTGAACATTTCACACAAGAGCTTGAAGGGACTCCTTGAAGCGCTTGGCCCGTGCACGTGTGACTGGGCCCAATGGAACTCGAACTGGATCATTACTTGGGCTAAGGTCCGTGCACACATCAGTCCCCTCCACTTGAGAAGGATTTGTCCTCAAATCTGGATAGAAATGGATGATACTACAAGCGTTGGTAGTATGAAGCCCAAATCTAATGCCACCACGTATTGGCCCTCATACTATGATTCGGTGCTCATGTCTCTTGGTTAGTTTGAAAATGCTCACAACCAGCCAAGAAAAACTCATGGCTTTACTCGAATGGCTCCTCTTGTTTGTATAATTCCCCTCCTATTGAAAGCAATTTGCCCACAAATTGAAGCACGAATGGTGACAAGACGAGTTACATGCCTTTGACTCAATCTTGTTACGATTGCTACAGATGTCATCCGATGCAAAACCCACGTGCTAAGTTGGAAAATAACCCTTGTCGAACCTTGAATCTCACAAACTATCTTCAATGTGTGCTCAACTTGATCGTTTGTGGTCACGAGGTAAGGGTCCTCAAAGTGGTGTGAAGTGTATCCCATGAAATCGAACTCCGGCCAGAACACACTTGCAAGGTCCCATGGCGGATTTGGTGATATTGGAGCTTCATGTGTACTAAGAGCAAGACGAAAATCACAATGGTCATTGATGTACATGTTCTTTAAACGAACCCTTGGTACACAACCATCCCCAAAATGTGGAGTGTTCCCTTCAAGATGAGCTCGAATCAACTCCCTTTTGGTGTGGACTGATTTGAGTTGACTTTGTTCCGTGAATGGATACCAACGGGGTTTAACTCTTGGAGGCTTGCAAAGCCTATAATTGATTTTGGAATGGAACGCACTAAGAACAGCTCAACTTCCCTTTGCCTGATCTGTATAAAAGAAGAAACACTAAACAAAGCAAAGGTAAGTTCGTTAGGAAAATAATAGGCCTTCACCGGGTTGTTCAAGATCAGCCCACTTTCTCTCTTTTCCTCCTTTTTACCACCCATCTCATCAGATTTTTCCATCTCTTTTTCTAGTTCAACAGCTGACCCTTTCATCTCGTTGCTTTCAACTCCCTCGGGTTAACCTCTTCAGGCACAATTCCCTCATCTAGCCTTTTCTCTATTCTATAACGCTCATGCTCATTTTCATGTATGCTAGATCAATACAAAGCTGGTCATAAGTAAGTGATACAAGTACAAAACGACGACTATTAAATAAGAAGGCATACTTATTAGTATGTCCGTCATATTTAACTTCTCGCCTCGACATCCATTCTTTGCCCAACAACACAAGTGTCACTTGAATTGGGACTACATCACACAACACGTCGTCCACATATTTGCCGATTTGAATAGGTACAAGTGTGTGCTTAGTAACCCAAACAACACCACGAGTACTCATCAACTGGTACAGTTGAAGATGATCAATGGTTGGAAGATTTAATTTCTCAACCATGATAGCACTTGCAAGGATGACTTCACAACTCCCATCAATGGGCAAGCTACAAATTTTATCTTTGACACCGCAACGAGTATAAAACCAACCAAGCAACTGAGATTTGATGAGGTCCAATTGCTCATCTACACCGCGTAATGCCACTTCTTTGACTCCCTTAGGATCAGGAAGACAATGTTGTGGGCTAGCTTTTATGCGTCTTGTATTCGCCATGACGTATGAGGGAACCTGCAAAAAGTTAGCAACGAAGCCGAAGATGTTGCCTTTCACGCTCCCTCACGTGTATCCACTCGCACTCGTGTATATGGATGTCACTCTAATTGACTTACCAAATGCTTTTACCTGTATTTGAGAAAGGCCGCTCAAGTCCAATAATTGTCACCACTTTTGCCATAAGAGTAACCAAGAAGGTAAGACACAAATGTGGGTGCAAAATGAAGTGGGAATGGACGAATTTGGAAGGCCAATAGTGGCGGACAGAAATGGAAGTGCACCAATGGGAACATAAAAGATAGAAACCCTAGCTTCCAAAAATGTAGGAGTAGGTCTACAGGGTTCATAACTACTCCTCTTACTACAGGACGCTTACCTAGCCAACGCTTAGATCCGGCTCTACCCAAACTTTTCTGGTTCACCCCAACATTCCCTACTTGTCCGACTGTTGCTGAGCAGTTTTTGGATATCAAACAGACCTCCCCAGAAGGTAGTGTTCCTAAATTGTAGGAGAGAATGTAGGAGAGTAGCCAAGTGAAAACAAAGGAGTTATAAAATCCGAGTGCTTTACTTAATTTCCTAAATGAATTTGGAAATCAAGTAAACAACTTGGATGAAGCAAGCAATACTCGGACAGATTTGAAACAAAGAAACCCTAGTGCAAATGAGACCGTAGCCGCCGCCCCACTTGTTTTCTTGTTGCTCAAGTGATGACTAACGACCAAGACAGATTTGGGAACACAACCTTTCGGCAAATTTTGGACAGAAATTATCGACAAACTAGACACAAACACAAAAGGGATAACACACCAACAGATTTTGTGTTCGGATAAACAGTAACGTGAACAGTGTCGGTGAAGAGTGACGGTGAACAGTGTCATTTTTTTCTTCTTTTTTTTTTTTAACAAGGCAGCGGACAAAACACAAAAACCCTTCGACGCAACTACGAAAAACAAGGATATAACGAAAGATACCTTCACCTAAGCTCTGAAGCCAACTGATACGGTCCTCGATCAACTCGTTTCGAGACACGTAACACGCTTGTCCAAGGATCGAGTGAGGTTGTCCAACGCTTGGATTGCGGAACCTAAAACCAAAACGGACGACACGAATTGATTGAAGGTGGTAGAACGGCGACTCCAATTGAGGTGAATACTCTAGTGGATAGGTCGGTAGAACAATCAAGGACAATACGCAAGATTGCTCAAGAACCCTTGCCAAGCAAGTTAAGGTTCGAATGCTCTCAATAAGTCGAAGAGAAACAAATCAGAATTTTATTATCAAAATTGTGCACCCGTTAATCATACAAAGTGAGCCTTTATATAGGCTAAGGGGCTAATAAAACCCTAAGAAACTAGACAAGGAAGGTCGGCCACTCCTTGGACAAGGTAGGCCGGGCCATGACTCAAATAAACTAATCTAATCCAACTCTAAGCAATTGAACCTAACAGTAAGGCCTAGGGCTTAGTCGACCAAACCTTCATGGGCTCTCTTCGTCGGCCTGGATCATCATGTAGACAACTTGATTATCACCTTCCAAGCCTTCAATATCCCGATGGACTCCTTGTTGGTCTTGAACATTTCACACAAGAGCTTGAAGGGACTCCTTGAAGCCCTTGGCCCGTGCACGTGTGACTGGGCCCAATGGAACTCGAACTGGATCATTACTTGGGCTAAGGTCCGTGCACACATCAGTCCCCTCCACTTGAGAAGGATTTGTCCTCAAATCTGGATAGAAATGGATGATACTACAAGCGTTGGTAGTATGAAGCCCAAATCTAATGCCACCACATATTGGCCCTCATACTATGATTCGGTGCTCATGTCTCTTGGTTAGTTTGAAAATGCTCACAACCAGCCAAGAAAAACTCATGGCTTTACTCGAATGGCTCCTCTTGTTTGTATAATTCCCCTCCTCTTGAAAGCAATTTGCCCACAAATTGAAGCACGAATGGTGACAAGACGAGTTACATGCCTTTGACTCAATCTTGTTACGATTGCTACAGATGTCATCCGATGCAAAACCCACGTGCTAAGTTGGAAAATAACCCTTGTCGAACCTTGAATCTCACAAACTATCTTCAATGTGTGCTCAACTTGATCGTTTGTGGTCACGAGGTAAGGGTCCTCAAAGTGGTGTGAAGTGTATCCCATGAAATCGAACTCCGGCCAGAACACACTTGCAAGGTCCCATGGCGGATTTGGTGATATTGGAGCTTCATGTGTACTAAGAGCAAGACGAAAATCACAATGGTCATTGATGTACTTGTTCTTTAAACGAACCCTTGGTACACAACCATCCCCAAAATGTGGAGTGTTCCCTTCAAGATGAGCTCGAATCAACTCCCTTTTGGTGTGGACTGATTTGAGTTGACTTTGTTCCGTGAATGGATACCAACGGGGTTTAACTCTTGGAGGCTTGCAAAGCCTATAATTGATTTTGGAATGGAACGCACTAAGAACAGCTCAACTTCCCTTTGCCTGATCTGTATAAAAGAAGAAACACTAAACAAAGCAAAGGTAAGTTCGTTAGGAAAATAATAGGCCTTCACCGGGTTGTTCAAGATCAGCCCACTTTCTCTCTTTTCCTCCTTTTTACCACCCATCTCATCAGATTTTTCCATCTCCTTTTCTAGTTCAACAGCTGACCCTTTCATCTCGTTGCTTTCAACTCCCTCGGGTTTTACCTCTTCAGGCACAATTCCCTCATCTAGCCTTTTCTCCATTCTATAACGCTCAAGCTCATTTTCATGTATGCTAGATCAATACAAAGCTGGTCATAAGTAAGTGATACAAGTACAAAACGACGACTATTAAATAAGAAGGCATACTTATTAGTATGTCCGTCATATTTAACTTCTCGCCTCGACATCCATGCTTTGCCCACCAACACAGGTGTCACTTGAATTGGGACTACATCACACAACACCTCGTCCACATATTTGCCGATTTGAATAGGTACAAGTGTGTGCTTAGTAACCCAAACAACACCACGAGTACTCATCAACTGGTACAGTTGAAGATGATCAATGGTTGGAAGATTTAATTTCTCAACCATGATAGCACTTGCAAGGATGACTTCACAACTCCCATCAATGGGCAAGCTACAAATTTTATCTTTGACACCGCAACGAGTATAAAACCAACCAAGCAACTGAGATTTGATGAGGTCCAATTGCTCATCTACACCGCGTAATGCCACTTCTTTGACTCCCTTAGGATCAGGAAGACAATGTTGTGGGCTAGCTTTTATGCGTCTTGTATTCGCCATGACGTATGAGGGAACCTGCAAAAAGTTAGCAACGAAGCCGAAGATGTTGCCTTTCACGCTCCCTCACGTGTATCCACTCGCACTCGTGTATATGGATGTCACTCTAATTGACTTACCAAATGCTTTTACCTGTAGTTGAGAAAGGCCGCTCAAGTCCAATAATTGTCACCACTTTTGCCATAAGAGTAACCAAGAAGGTAAGACACAAATGTGGGTGCAAAATGAAGTGGGAATGGACGAATTTGGAAGGCCAATAGTGGCGGACAGAAATGGAAGTGCACCAATGGGAACATAAAAGATAGAAACCCTAGCTTCCAAAAATGTAGGAGTAGGTCTACAGGGTTCATAACTACTCCTCTTACTACAGGACGCTTACCTAGCCAACGCTTAGATCCGGCTCTACCCAAACTTTTCTGGTTCACCCCAACATTCCCTACTTGTCCGACTGTTGCTGAGCAGTTTTTGGATATCAAACGGACCTCCCCAGAAGGTAGTGTTCCTAAATTGTAGGAGAGAATGTAGGAGAGTAGCCAAGTGAAAACAAAGGAGTTATCCGAGTGCTTTACTTAGTTTCCTAAATGAATTTGGAAATCAAGTAAACAACTTGGATGAAGCAAGCAATACTCGGACAGATTTGAAACAAAGAAACCCTAGTGCAAATGAGACCGTAGCCGCCGCCCCACTTGTTTTCTTGTTGCTCAAGTGATGACTAACGACCAAGACAGATTTGGGAACACAACCTTTCGGCAAATTTTGGACAGAAATTATCGACAAACTAGACACAAACACAAAAGGGATAACACACCAACAGATTTTGTGTTCGGATAAACAGTAACGTGAACAGTGTCGGTGAAGAGTGACGGTGAACAGTGTCATTTTTTTCTTCTTTTTTTTTTTTAACAAGGCAGCGGACAAAACACAAAAACCCTTCGACGCAACTACGAAAAACAAGGATATAACGAAAGATACCTTCACCTAAGCTCTGAAGCCAACTGATACGGTCCTCGATCAACTCGTTTCGAGACACGTAACACGCTTGTCCAAGGATCGAGTGAGGTTGTCCAACGCTTGGATTGCGGAACCTAAAACCAAAACGGACGACACGAATTGATTGAAGGTGGTAGAACGGCGACTCCAATTGAGGTGAATACTCTAGTGGATAGGTCGGTAGAACAATCAAGGACAATACGCAAGATTGCTCAAGAACCCTTGCCAAGCAAGTTAAGGTTCGAATGCTCTCAATAAGTCGAAGAGAAACAAATCAGAATTTTATTATCAAAATTGTGCACCCGTTAATCATACAAAGTGAGCCTTTATATAGGCTAAGGGGCTAATAAAACCCTAAGAAACTAGACAAGGAAGGTCGGCCACTCCTTGGACAAGGTAGGCCGGGCCATGACTCAAATAAACTAATCTAATCCAACTCTAAGCAATTGAACCTAACAGTAAGGCCTAGGGCTTAGTCGACCAAACCTTCATGGGCTCTCTTCGTCGGCCTGGATCATCATGTAGACAACTTGATTATCACCTTCCAAGCCTTCAATATCCCGATGGACTCCTTGTTGGTCTTGAACATTTCACACAAGAGCTTGAAGGGACTCCTTGAAGCCCTTGGCCCGTGCACGTGTGACTGGGCCCAATGGAACTCGAACTGGATCATTACTTGGGCTAAGGTCCGTGCACACATCAGTCCCCTCCACTTGAGAAGGATTTGTCCTCAAATCTGGATAGAAATGGATGATACTACAAGCGTTGGTAGTATGAAGCCCAAATCTAATGCCACCACATATTGGCCCTCATACTATGATTCGGTGCTCATGTCTCTTGGTTAGTTTGAAAATGCTCACAACCAGCCAAGAAAAACTCATGGCTTTACTCGAATGGCTCCTCTTGTTTGTATAATTCCCCTCCTCTTGAAAGCAATTTGCCCACAAATTGAAGCACGAATGGTGACAAGACGAGTTACATGCCTTTGACTCAATCTTGTTACGATTGCTACAGATGTCATCCGATGCAAAACCCACGTGCTAAGTTGGAAAATAACCCTTGTCGAACCTTGAATCTCACAAACTATCTTCAATGTGTGCTCAACTTGATCGTTTGTGGTCACGAGGTAAGGGTCCTCAAAGTGGTGTGAAGTGTATCCCATGAAATCGAACTCCGGCCAGAACACACTTGCAAGGTCCCATGGCGGATTTGGTGATATTGGAGCTTCATGTGTACTAAGAGCAAGACGAAAATCACAATGGTCATTGATGTACTTGTTCTTTAAACGAACCCTTGGTACACAACCATCCCCAAAATGTGGAGTGTTCCCTTCAAGATGAGCTCGAATCAACTCCCTTTTGGTGTGGACTGATTTGAGTTGACTTTGTTCCGTGAATGGATACCAACGGGGTTTAACTCTTGGAGGCTTGCAAAGCCTATAATTGATTTTGGAATGGAACGCACTAAGAACAGCTCAACTTCCCTTTGCCTGATCTGTATAAAAGAAGAAACACTAAACAAAGCAAAGGTAAGTTCGTTAGGAAAATAATAGGCCTTCACCGGGTTGTTCAAGATCAGCCCACTTTCTCTCTTTTCCTCCTTTTTACCACCCATCTCATCAGATTTTTCCATCTCCTTTTCTAGTTCAACAGCTGACCCTTTCATCTCGTTGCTTTCAACTCCCTCGGGTTTTACCTCTTCAGGCACAATTCCCTCATCTAGCCTTTTCTCCATTCTATAACGCTCAAGCTCATTTTCATGTATGCTAGATCAATACAAAGCTGGTCATAAGTAAGTGATACAAGTACAAAACGACGACTATTAAATAAGAAGGCATACTTATTAGTATGTCCGTCATATTTAACTTCTCGCCTCGACATCCATGCTTTGCCCACCAACACAGGTGTCACTTGAATTGGGACTACATCACACAACACCTCGTCCACATATTTGCCGATTTGAATAGGTACAAGTGTGTGCTTAGTAACCCAAACAACACCACGAGTACTCATCAACTGGTACAGTTGAAGATGATCAATGGTTGGAAGATTTAATTTCTCAACCATGATAGCACTTGCAAGGATGACTTCACAACTCCCATCAATGGGCAAGCTACAAATTTTATCTTTGACACCGCAACGAGTATAAAACCAACCAAGCAACTGAGATTTGATGAGGTCCAATTGCTCATCTACACCGCGTAATGCCACTTCTTTGACTCCCTTAGGATCAGGAAGACAATGTTGTGGGCTAGCTTTTATGCGTCTTGTATTCGCCATGACGTATGAGGGAACCTGCAAAAAGTTAGCAACGAAGCCGAAGATGTTGCCTTTCACGCTCCCTCACGTGTATCCACTCGCACTCGTGTATATGGATGTCACTCTAATTGACTTACCAAATGCTTTTACCTGTAGTTGAGAAAGGCCGCTCAAGTCCAATAATTGTCACCACTTTTGCCATAAGAGTAACCAAGAAGGTAAGACACAAATGTGGGTGCAAAATGAAGTGGGAATGGACGAATTTGGAAGGCCAATAGTGGCGGACAGAAATGGAAGTGCACCAATGGGAACATAAAAGATAGAAACCCTAGCTTCCAAAAATGTAGGAGTAGGTCTACAGGGTTCATAACTACTCCTCTTACTACAGGACGCTTACCTAGCCAACGCTTAGATCCGGCTCTACCCAAACTTTTCTGGTTCACCCCAACATTCCCTACTTGTCCGACTGTTGCTGAGCAGTTTTTGGATATCAAACGGACCTCCCCAGAAGGTAGTGTTCCTAAATTGTAGGAGAGAATGTAGGAGAGTAGCCAAGTGAAAACAAAGGAGTTATCCGAGTGCTTTACTTAGTTTCCTAAATGAATTTGGAAATCAAGTAAACAACTTGGATGAAGCAAGCAATACTCGGACAGATTTGAAACAAAGAAACCCTAGTGCAAATGAGACCGTAGCCGCCGCCCCACTTGTTTTCTTGTTGCTCAAGTGATGACTAACGACCAAGACAGATTTGGGAACACAACCTTTCGGCAAATTTTGGACAGAAAATATCGACAAACTAGACACAAACACAAAAGGGATAACACACCAACAGATTTTGTGTTCGGATAAACAGTAACGTGAACAGTGTCGGTGAAGAGTGACGGTGAACAGTGTCATTTTTTTCTTCTTCTTTTTTTTTAACAAGGCAGCGGACAAAACACAAAAACCCTTCGACGCAACTACGAAAAACAAGGATATAACGAAAGATACCTTCACCTAAGCTCTGAAGCCAACTGATACGGTCCTCGATCAACTCGTTTCGAGACACGTAACACGCTTGTCCAAGGATCGAGTGAGGTTGTCCAACGCTTGGATTGCGGAACCTAAAACCAAAACGGACGACACGAATTGATTGAAGGTGGTAGAACGGCGACTCCAATTGAGGTGAATACTCTAGTGGATAGGTCGGTAGAACAATCAAGGACAATACGCAAGATTGCTCAAGAACCCTTGCCAAGCAAGTTAAGGTTCGAATGCTCTCAATAAGTCGAAGAGAAACAAATCAGAATTTTATTATCAAAATTGTGCACCCGTTAATCATACAAAGTGAGCCTTTATATAGGCTAAGGGGCTAATAAAACCCTAAGAAACTAGACAAGGAAGGTCGGCCACTCCTTGGACAAGGTGGGCCGGGCCATGACTCAAATAAACTAATCTAATCCAACTCTAAGCAATTGAACCTAACAGTAAGGCCTAGGGCTTAGTCGACCAAACCTTCATGGGCTCTCTTCGTCGGCCTGGATCATCATGTAGACAACTTGATTATCACCTTCCAAGCCTTCAATATCCCGATGGACTCCTTGTTGGTCTTGAACATTTCACACAAGAGCTTGAAGGGACTCCTTGAAGCGCTTGGCCCGTGCACGTGTGACTGGGCCCAATGGAACTCGAACTGGATCATTACTTGGGCTAAGGTCCGTGCACACATCAGTCCCCTCCACTTGAGAAGGATTTGTCCTCAAATCTGGATAGAAATGGATGATACTACAAGCGTTGGTAGTATGAAGCCCAAATCTAATGCCACCACGTATTGGCCCTCATACTATGATTCGGTGCTCATGTCTCTTGGTTAGTTTGAAAATGCTCACAACCAGCCAAGAAAAACTCATGGCTTTACTCGAATGGCTCCTCTTGTTTGTATAATTCCCCTCCTATTGAAAGCAATTTGCCCACAAATTGAAGCACGAATGGTGACAAGACGAGTTACATGCCTTTGACTCAATCTTGTTACGATTGCTACAGATGTCATCCGATGCAAAACCCACGTGCTAAGTTGGAAAATAACCCTTGTCGAACCTTGAATCTCACAAACTATCTTCAATGTGTGCTCAACTTGATCGTTTGTGGTCACGAGGTAAGGGTCCTCAAAGTGGTGTGAAGTGTATCCCATGAAATCGAACTCCGGCCAGAACACACTTGCAAGGTCCCATGGCGGATTTGGTGATATTGGAGCTTCATGTGTACTAAGAGCAAGACGAAAATCACAATGGTCATTGATGTACTTGTTCTTTAAACGAACCCTTGGTACACAACCATCCCCAAAATGTGGAGTGTTCCCTTCAAGATGAGCTCGAATCAACTCCCTTTTGGTGTGGACTGATTTGAGTTGACTTTGTTCCGTGAATGGATACCAACGGGGTTTAACTCTTGGAGGCTTGCAAAGCCTATAATTGATTTTGGAATGGAACGCACTAAGAACAGCTCAACTTCCCTTTGCCTGATCTGTATAAAAGAAGAAACACTAAACAAAGCAAAGGTAAGTTCGTTAGGAAAATAATAGGCCTTCACCGGGTTGTTCAAGATCAGCCCACTTTCTCTCTTTTCCTCCTTTTTACCACCCATCTCATCAGATTTTTCCATCTCCTTTTCTAGTTCAACAGCTGACCCTTTCATCTCGTTGCTTTCAACTCCCTCGGGTTAACCTCTTCAGGCACAATTCCCTCATCTAGCCTTTTCTCTATTCTATAACGCTCAAGCTCATTTTCATGTATGCTAGATCAATACAAAGCTGGTCATAAGTAAGTGATACAAGTACAAAACGACGACTATTAAATAAGAAGGCATACTTATTAGTATGTCCGTCATATTTAACTTCTCGCCTCGACATCCATGCTTTGCCCAACAACACAGGTGTCACTTGAATTGGGACTACATCACACAACACCTCGTCCACATATTTGCCGATTTGAATAGGTACAAGTGTGTGCTTAGTAACCCAAACAACACCACGAGTACTCATCAACTGGTACAGTTGAAGATGATCAATGGTTGGAAGATTTAATTTCTCAACCATGATAGCACTTGCAAGGATGACTTCACAACTCCCATCAATGGGCAAGCTACAAATTTTATCTTTGACACCGCAACGAGTATAAAACCAACCAAGCAACTGAGATTTGATGAGGTCCAATTGCTCATCTACACCGCGTAATGCCACTTCTTTGACTCCCTTAGGATCAGGAAGACAATGTTGTGGGCTAGCTTTTATGCGTCTTGTATTCGCCATGACGTATGAGGGAACCTGCAAAAAGTTAGCAACGAAGCCGAAGATGTTGCCTTTCACGCTCCCTCACGTGTATCCACTCGCACTCGTGTATATGGATGTCACTCTAATTGACTTACCAAATGCTTTTACCTGTATTTGAGAAAGGCCGCTCAAGTCCAATAATTGTCACCACTTTTGCCATAAGAGTAACCAAGAAGGTAAGACACAAATGTGGGTGCAAAATGAAGTGGGAATGGACGAATTTGGAAGGCCAATAGTGGCGGACAGAAATGGAAGTGCACCAATGGGAACATAAAAGATAGAAACCCTAGCTTCCAAAAATGTAGGAGTAGGTCTACAGGGTTCATAACTACTCCTCTTACTACAGGACGCTTACCTAGCCAACGCTTAGATCCGGCTCTACCCAAACTTTTCTGGTTCACCCCAACATTCCCTACTTGTCCGACTGTTGCTGAGCAGTTTTTGGATATCAAACAGACCTCCCCAGAAGGTAGTGTTCCTAAATTGTAGGAGAGAATGTAGGAGAGTAGCCAAGTGAAAACAAAGGAGTTATAAAATCCGAGTGCTTTACTTAATTTCCTAAATGAATTTGGAAATCAAGTAAACAACTTGGATGAAGCAAGCAATACTCGGACAGATTTGAAACAAAGAAACCCTAGTGCAAATGAGACCGTAGCCGCCGCCCCACTTGTTTTCTTGTTGCTCAAGTGATGACTAACGACCAAGACAGATTTGGGAACACAACCTTTCGGCAAATTTTGGACAGAAATTATCGACAAACTAGACACAAACACAAAAGGGATAACACACCAACAGATTTTGTGTTCGGATAAACAGTAACGTGAACAGTGTCGGTGAAGAGTGACGGTGAACAGTGTCATTTTTTTCTTCTTTTTTTTTTTTTAACAAGGCAGCGGACAAAACACAAAAACCCTTCGACGCAACTACGAAAAACAAGGATATAACGAAAGATACCTTCACCTAAGCTCTGAAGCCAACTGATACGGTCCTCGATCAACTCGTTTCGAGACACGTAACACGCTTGTCCAAGGATCGAGTGAGGTTGTCCAACGCTTGGATTGCGGAACCTAAAACCAAAACGGACGACACGAATTGATTGAAGGTGGTAGAACGGCGACTCCAATTGAGGTGAATACTCTAGTGGATAGGTCGGTAGAACAATCAAGGACAATACGCAAGATTGCTCAAGAACCCTTGCCAAGCAAGTTAAGGTTCGAATGCTCTCAATAAGTCGAAGAGAAACAAATCAGAATTTTATTATCAAAATTGTGCACCCGTTAATCATACAAAGTGAGCCTTTATATAGGCTAAGGGGCTAATAAAACCCTAAGAAACTAGACAAGGAAGGTCGGCCACTCCTTGGACAAGGTAGGCCGGGCCATGACTCAAATAAACTAATCTAATCCAACTCTAAGCAATTGAACCTAACAGTAAGGCCTAGGGCTTAGTCGACCAAACCTTCATGGGCTCTCTTCGTCGGCCTGGATCATCATGTAGACAACTTGATTATCACCTTCCAAGCCTTCAATATCCCGATGGACTCCTTGTTGGTCTTGAACATTTCACACAAGAGCTTGAAGGGACTCCTTGAAGCGCTTGGCCCGTGCACGTGTGACTGGGCCCAATGGAACTCGAACTGGATCATTACTTGGGCTAAGGTCCGTGCACACATCAGTCCCCTCCACTTGAGAAGGATTTGTCCTCAAATCTGGATAGAAATGGATGATACTACAAGCGTTGGTAGTATGAAGCCCAAATCTAATGCCACCACATATTGGCCCTCATACTATGATTCGGTGCTCATGTCTCTTGGTTAGTTTGAAAATGCTCACAACCAGCCAAGAAAAACTCATGGCTTTACTCGAATGGCTCCTCTTGTTTGTATAATTCCCCTCCTCTTGAAAGCAATTTGCCCACAAATTGAAGCACGAATGGTGACAAGACGAGTTACATGCCTTTGACTCAATCTTGTTACGATTGCTACAGATGTCATCCGATGCAAAACCCACGTGCTAAGTTGGAAAATAACCCTTGTCGAACCTTGAATCTCACAAACTATCTTCAATGTGTGCTCAACTTGATCGTTTGTGGTCACGAGGTAAGGGTCCTCAAAGTGGTGTGAAGTGTATCCCATGAAATCGAACTCCGGCCAGAACACACTTGCAAGGTCCCATGGCGGATTTGGTGATATTGGAGCTTCATGTGTACTAAGAGCAAGACGAAAATCACAATGGTCATTGATGTACTTGTTCTTTAAACGAACCCTTGGTACACAACCATCCCCAAAATGTGGAGTGTTCCCTTCAAGATGAGCTCGAATCAACTCCCTTTTGGTGTGGACTGATTTGAGTTGACTTTGTTCCGTGAATGGATACCAACGGGGTTTAACTCTTGGAGGCTTGCAAAGCCTATAATTGATTTTGGAATGGAACGCACTAAGAACAGCTCAACTTCCCTTTGCCTGATCTGTATAAAAGAAGAAACACTAAACAAAGCAAAGGTAAGTTCGTTAGGAAAATAATAGGCCTTCACCGGGTTGTTCAAGATCAGCCCACTTTCTCTCTTTTCCTCCTTTTTACCACCCATCTCATCAGATTTTTCCATCTCCTTTTCTAGTTCAACAGCTGACCCTTTCATCTCGTTGCTTTCAACTCCCTCGGGTTTTACCTCTTCAGGCACAATTCCCTCATCTAGCCTTTTCTCCATTCTATAACGCTCAAGCTCATTTTCATGTATGCTAGATCAATACAAAGCTGGTCATAAGTAAGTGATACAAGTACAAAACGACGACTATTAAATAAGAAGGCATACTTATTAGTATGTCCGTCATATTTAACTTCTCGCCTCGACATCCATGCTTTGCCCAACAACACAGGTGTCACTTGAATTGGGACTACATCACACAACACCTCGTCCACATATTTGCCGATTTGAATAGGTACAAGTGTGTGCTTAGTAACCCAAACAACACCACGAGTACTCATCAACTGGTACAGTTGAAGATGATCAATGTAGGAGTGGGTAGTGTTCCTAAAATGTAGGAGAGTAGCCAAGTGAAAACAAAGGAGTTATCCAAGTGCTTTACTTAGTTTCCTAAATGAATTTGGAAATCAAGTAAACAACTTGGATGAAGCAAGCAATACTCGGACAGATTTGAAACAAAGAAACCCTAGTGCAAATGAAACCCTAGCCGCCGCCCCACTTGTTTTCTTGTTACTCAAGTGATGACTAACGACCAAGACAGATTTGGGAACACAACCTTTCGGCAAATTTTGGACAGAAATTATCGACAAACTAGACACAAACACAAAAGGGATAACACACCAACAGATTTTGTGTTCGGATAAACAGTAACGTGAACAGTGTCGGTGAAGAGTGACGGTGAACAGTGTCATTTTTTTCTTCTTCTTTTTTTTTTAACAAGGCAGCGGACAAAACACAAAAACCCTTCGATGCAACTACGAAAAACAAGGATATAACGAAATATACCTTCACCTAAGCTCTGAAGCCAACTGATACGGTCCTCGATCAACTCGTTTCGAGACACGTAACACGCTTGTCCAAGGATCTAGTGGGGTTGTCCAACGCTTCGATTGCGGAACCTAAAACCAAAACGGACGACACGAATTGATTGAAGGTGGTAGAACGGCGACTCCAATTGAGGTGAATACTATAGTGGATAGGTCGGTAGAACAATCAAGGACAATACGCAAGATTGCTCAAGAACCCTTGCCAAGCAAGTTAAGGTTCGAATGCTCTCAATAAGTCGAAGAGAAACAAATCAGAATTTTATTATCAAAATTGTGCACCCGTTAATCATACAAAGTGAGCCTTTATATAGGCTAAGGGGCAAATAAAACCCTAAGAAACTAGACAAGGAAGGTCGGCCACTCCTTGGACAAGGTGGGCCGGGCCATGACTCAAATAAACTAATCTAATCCAACTCTAAGCAATTGAACCTAACAGTAAGGCCTAGGGCTTAGTCGACCAAACCTTCATGGGCTCTCTTCGTCGGCTTGGATCATCATGTAGACAACTTGATTATCACCATCCAAGCCTTCAATATCCCGATGGACTCCTTGTTGGTCTTGAACATTTCACACAAGAGCTTGAAGGGACTCCTTGAAGCGCTTGGCCCGTGCACGTGTGACTCTGGGCCCAATGGAACTCGAACTGGATCATTACTTGGGCTAAGGTCCGTGCACACATCAGTCCCCTCCACTTGAGAAGGATTTGTCCTCAAATCTGGATAGAAATGGATGATACTACAAGCGTTGGTAGTATGAAGCCCAAATCTAATGCCACCACATATTGGCCCTCATACTATGATTCGGTGCTCATGTCTCTTGGTTAGTTTGAAAATGCTCACAACCAGCCAAGAAAAACTCATGGCTTTACTCGAATGGCTCCTCTTGTTTGTATAATTCCCCTCCTCTTGAAAGCAATTTGCCCACAAATTGAAGCACGAATGGTGACAAGACGAGTTACATGCCTTTGACTCAATCTTGTTACGATTGCTACAGATGTCATCCGATGCAAAACCCACGTGCTAAGTTGGAAAATAACCCTTGTCGAACCTTGAATCTCACAAACTATCTTCAATGTGTGCTCAACTTGATCGTTTGTGGTCACGAGGTAAGGGTCCTCAAAGTGGTGTGAAGTGTATCCCATGAAATCGAACTCCGGCCAGAACACACTTGCAAGGTCCCATGGCGGATTTGGTGATATTGGAGCTTCATGTGTACTAAGAGCAAGACGAAAATCACAATGGTCATTGATGTACTTGTTCTTTAAACGAACCCTTGGTACACAACCATCCCCAAAATGTGGAGTGTTCCCTTCAAGATGAGCTCGAATCAACTCCCTTTTGGTGTGGACTGATTTGAGTTGACTTTGTTCCGTGAATGGATACCAACGGGGTTTAACTCTTGGAGGCTTGCAAAGCCTATAATTGATTTTGGAATGGAACGCACTAAGAACAGCTCAACTTCCCTTTGCCTGATCTGTATAAAAGAAGAAACACTAAACAAAGCAAAGGTAAGTTCGTTAGGAAAATAATAGGCCTTCACCGGGTTGTTCAAGATCAGCCCACTTTCTCTCTTTTCCTCCTTTTTACCACCCATCTCATCAGATTTTTCCATCTCCTTTTCTAGTTCAACAGCTGACCCTTTCATCTCGTTGCTTTCAACTCCCTCGGGTTTTACCTCTTCAGGCACAATTCCCTCATCTAGCCTTTTCTCCATTCTATAACGCTCAAGCTCATTTTCATGTATGCTAGATCAATACAAAGCTGGTCATAAGTAAGTGATACAAGTACAAAACGACGACTATTAAATAAGAAGGCATACTTATTAGTATGTCCGTCATATTTAACTTCTCGCCTCGACATCCATGCTTTGCCCAACAACACAGGTGTCACTTGAATTGGGACTACATCACACAACACCTCGTCCACATATTTGCCGATTTGAATAGGTACAAGTGTGTGCTTAGTAACCCAAACAACACCACGAGTACTCATCAACTGGTACAGTTGAAGATGATCAATGTAGGAGTGGGTAGTGTTCCTAAAATGTAGGAGAGTAGCCAAGTGAAAACAAAGGAGTTATCAAAGTGCTTTACTTAGTTTCCTAAATGAATTTGGAAATCAAGTAAACAACTTGGATGAAGCAAGCAATACTCGGACAGATTTGAAACAAAGAAACCCTAGTGCAAATGAGACCGTAGCCGCCGCCCCACTTGTTTTCTTGTTGCTCAAGTGATGACTAACGACCAAGACAGATTTGGGAACACAACCTTTCGGCAAATTTTGGACAGAAAATATCGACAAACTAGACACAAACACAAAAGGGATAACACACCAACAGATTTTGTGTTCGGATAAACAGTAACGTGAACAGTGTCGGTGAAGAGTGACGGTGAACAGTGTCATTTTTTTCTTCTTCTTTTTTTTTAACAAGGCAGCGGACAAAACACAAAAACCCTTCGACGCAACTACGAAAAACAAGGATATAACGAAAGATACCTTCACCTAAGCTCTGAAGCCAACTGATACGGTCCTCGATCAACTCGTTTCGAGACACGTAACACGCTTGTCCAAGGATCGAGTGAGGTTGTCCAACGCTTGGATTGCGGAACCTAAAACCAAAACGGACGACACGAATTGATTGAAGGTGGTAGAACGGCGACTCCAATTGAGGTGAATACTCTAGTGGATAGGTCGGTAGAACAATCAAGGACAATACGCAAGATTGCTCAAGAACCCTTGCCAAGCAAGTTAAGGTTCGAATGCTCTCAATAAGTCGAAGAGAAACAAATCAGAATTTTATTATCAAAATTGTGCACCCGTTAATCATACAAAGTGAGCCTTTATATAGGCTAAGGGGCTAATAAAACCCTAAGAAACTAGACAAGGAAGGTCGGCCACTCCTTGGACAAGGTAGGCCGGGCCATGACTCAAATAAACTAATCTAATCCAACTCTAAGCAATTGAACCTAACAGTAAGGCCTAGGGCTTAGTCGACCAAACCTTCATGGGCTCTCTTCGTCGGCCTGGATCATCATGTAGACAACTTGATTATCACCTTCCAAGCCTTCAATATCCCGATGGACTCCTTGTTGGTCTTGAACATTTCACACAAGAGCTTGAAGGGACTCCTTGAAGCGCTTGGCCCGTGCACGTGTGACTGGGCCCAATGGAACTCGAACTGGATCATTACTTGGGCTAAGGTCCGTGCACACATCAGTCCCCTCCACTTGAGAAGGATTTGTCCTCAAATCTGGATAGAAATGGATGATACTACAAGCGTTGGTAGTATGAAGCCCAAATCTAATGCCACCACGTATTGGCCCTCATACTATGATTCGGTGCTCATGTCTCTTGGTTAGTTTGAAAATGCTCACAACCAGCCAAGAAAAACTCATGGCTTTACTCGAATGGCTCCTCTTGTTTGTATAATTCCCCTCCTATTGAAAGCAATTTGCCCACAAATTGAAGCACGAATGGTGACAAGACGAGTTACATGCCTTTGACTCAATCTTGTTACGATTGCTACAGATGTCATCCGATGCAAAACCCACGTGCTAAGTTGGAAAATAACCCTTGTCGAACCTTGAATCTCACAAACTATCTTCAATGTGTGCTCAACTTGATCGTTTGTGGTCACGAGGTAAGGGTCCTCAAAGTGGTGTGAAGTGTATCCCATGAAATCGAACTCCGGCCAGAACACACTTGCAAGGTCCCATGGCGGATTTGGTGATATTGGAGCTTCATGTGTACTAAGAGCAAGACGAAAATCACAATGGTCATTGATGTACTTGTTCTTTAAACGAACCCTTGGTACACAACCATCCCCAAAATGTGGAGTGTTCCCTTCAAGATGAGCTCGAATCAACTCCCTTTTGGTGTGGACTGATTTGAGTTGACTTTGTTCCGTGAATGGATACCAACGGGGTTTAACTCTTGGAGGCTTGCAAAGCCTATAATTGATTTTGGAATGGAACGCACTAAGAACAGCTCAACTTCCCTTTGCCTGATCTGTATAAAAGAAGAAACACTAAACAAAGCAAAGGTAAGTTCGTTAGGAAAATAATAGGCCTTCACCGGGTTGTTCAAGATCAGCCCACTTTCTCTCTTTTCCTCCTTTTTACCACCCATCTCATCAGATTTTTCCATCTCCTTTTCTAGTTCAACAGCTGACCCTTTCATCTCGTTGCTTTCAACTCCCTCGGGTTTTACCTCTTCAGGCACAATTCCCTCATCTAGCCTTTTCTCCATTCTATAACGCTCAAGCTCATTTTCATGTATGCTAGATCAATACAAAGCTGGTCATAAGTAAGTGATACAAGTACAAAACGACGACTATTAAATAAGAAGGCATACTTATTAGTATGTCCGTCATATTTAACTTCTCGCCTCGACATCCATGCTTTGCCCAACAACACAGGTGTCACTTGAATTGGGACTACATCACACAACACCTCGTCCACATATTTGCCGATTTGAATAGGTACAAGTGTGTGCTTAGTAACCCAAACAACACCACGAGTACTCATCAACTGGTACAGTTGAAGATGATCAATGTAGGAGTGGGTAGTGTTCCTAAAATGTAGGAGAGTAGCCAAGTGAAAACAAAGGAGTTATCAAAGTGCTTTACTTAGTTTCCTAAATGAATTTGGAAATCAAGTAAACAACTTGGATGAAGCAAGCAATACTCGGACAGATTTGAAACAAAGAAACCCTAGTGCAAATGAGACCGTAGCCGCCGCCCCACTTGTTTTCTTGTTGCTCAAGTGATGACTAACGACCAAGACAGATTTGGGAACACAACCTTTCGGCAAATTTTGGACAGAAAATATCGACAAACTAGACACAAACACAAAAGGGATAACACACCAACAGATTTTGTGTTCGGATAAACAGTAACGTGAACAGTGTCGGTGAAGAGTGACGGTGAACAGTGTCATTTTTTTCTTCTTCTTTTTTTTTAACAAGGCAGCGGACAAAACACAAAAACCCTTCGACGCAACTACGAAAAACAAGGATATAACGAAAGATACCTTCACCTAAGCTCTGAAGCCAACTGATACGGTCCTCGATCAACTCGTTTCGAGACACGTAACACGCTTGTCCAAGGATCGAGTGAGGTTGTCCAACGCTTGGATTGCGGAACCTAAAACCAAAACGGACGACACGAATTGATTGAAGGTGGTAGAACGGCGACTCCAATTGAGGTGAATACTCTAGTGGATAGGCCGGTAGAACAATCAAGGACAATACGCAAGATTGCTCAAGAACCCTTGCCAAGCAAGTTAAGGTTCGAATGCTCTCAATAAGTCGAAGAGAAACAAATCAGAATTTTATTATCAAAATTGTGCACCCGTTAATCATACAAAGTGAGCCTTTATATAGGCTAAGGGGCTAATAAAACCCTAAGAAACTAGACAAGGAAGGTCGGCCACTCCTTGGACAAGGTAGGCCGGGCCATGACTCAAATAAACTAATCTAATCCAACTCTAAGCAATTGAACCTAACAGTAAGGCCTAGGGCTTAGTCGACCAAACCTTCATGGGCTCTCTTCGTCGGCCTGGATCATCATGTAGACAACTTGATTATCACCTTCCAAGCCTTCAATATCCCGATGGACTCCTTGTTGGTCTTGAACATTTCACACAAGAGCTTGAAGGGACTCCTTGAAGCGCTTGGCCCGTGCACGTGTGACTGGGCCCAATGGAACTCGAACTGGATCATTACTTGGGCTAAGGTCCGTGCACACATCAGTCCCCTCCACTTGAGAAGGATTTGTCCTCAAATCTGGATAGAAATGGATGATACTACAAGCGTTGGTAGTATGAAGCCCAAATCTAATGCCACCACGTATTGGCCCTCATACTATGATTCGGTGCTCATGTCTCTTGGTTAGTTTGAAAATGCTCACAACCAGCCAAGAAAAACTCATGGCTTTACTCGAATGGCTCCTCTTGTTTGTATAATTCCCCTCCTATTGAAAGCAATTTGCCCACAAATTGAAGCACGAATGGTGACAAGACGAGTTACATGCCTTTGACTCAATCTTGTTACGATTGCTACAGATGTCATCCGATGCAAAACCCACGTGCTAAGTTGGAAAATAACCCTTGTCGAACCTTGAATCTCACAAACTATCTTCAATGTGTGCTCAACTTGATCGTTTGTGGTCACGAGGTAAGGGTCCTCAAAGTGGTGTGAAGTGTATCCCATGAAATCGAACTCCGGCCAGAACACACTTGCAAGGTCCCATGGCGGATTTGGTGATATTGGAGCTTCATGTGTACTAAGAGCAAGACGAAAATCACAATGGTCATTGATGTACTTGTTCTTTAAACGAACCCTTGGTACACAACCATCCCCAAAATGTGGAGTGTTCCCTTCAAGATGAGCTCGAATCAACTCCCTTTTGGTGTGGACTGATTTGAGTTGACTTTGTTCCGTGAATGGATACCAACGGGGTTTAACTCTTGGAGGCTTGCAAAGCCTATAATTGATTTTGGAATGGAACGCACTAAGAACAGCTCAACTTCCCTTTGCCTGATCTGTATAAAAGAAGAAACACTAAACAAAGCAAAGGTAAGTTCGTTAGGAAAATAATAGGCCTTCACCGGGTTGTTCAAGATCAGCCCACTTTCTCTCTTTTCCTCCTTTTTACCACCCATCTCATCAGATTTTTCCATCTCCTTTTCTAGTTCAACAGCTGACCCTTTCATCTCGTTGCTTTCAACTCCCTCGGGTTTTACCTCTTCAGGCACAATTCCCTCATCTAGCCTTTTCTCCATTCTATAACGCTCAAGCTCATTTTCATGTATGCTAGATCAATACAAAGCTGGTCATAAGTAAGTGATACAAGTACAAAACGACGACTATTAAATAAGAAGGCATACTTATTAGTATGTCCGTCATATTTAACTTCTCGCCTCGACATCCATGCTTTGCCCAACAACACAGGTGTCACTTGAATTGGGACTACATCACACAACACCTCGTCCACATATTTGCCGATTTGAATAGGTACAAGTGTGTGCTTAGTAACCCAAACAACACCACGAGTACTCATCAACTGGTACAGTTGAAGATGATCAATGTAGGAGTGGGTAGTGTTCCTAAAATGTAGGAGAGTAGCCAAGTGAAAACAAAGGAGTTATCAAAGTGCTTTACTTAGTTTCCTAAATGAATTTGGAAATCAAGTAAACAACTTGGATGAAGCAAGCAATACTCGGACAGATTTGAAACAAAGAAACCCTAGTGCAAATGAGACCGTAGCCGCCGCCCCACTTGTTTTCTTGTTGCTCAAGTGATGACTAACGACCAAGACAGATTTGGGAACACAACCTTTCGGCAAATTTTGGACAGAAAATATCGACAAACTAGACACAAACACAAAAGGGATAACACACCAACAGATTTTGTGTTCGGATAAACAGTAACGTGAACAGTGTCGGTGAAGAGTGACGGTGAACAGTGTCATTTTTTTCTTCTTCTTTTTTTTTAACAAGGCAGCGGACAAAACACAAAAACCCTTCGACGCAACTACGAAAAACAAGGATATAACGAAAGATACCTTCACCTAAGCTCTGAAGCCAACTGATACGGTCCTCGATCAACTCGTTTCGAGACACGTAACACGCTTGTCCAAGGATCGAGTGAGGTTGTCCAACGCTTGGATTGCGGAACCTAAAACCAAAACGGACGACACGAATTGATTGAAGGTGGTAGAACGGCGACTCCAATTGAGGTGAATACTCTAGTGGATAGGTCGGTAGAACAATCAAGGACAATACGCAAGATTGCTCAAGAACCCTTGCCAAGCAAGTTAAGGTTCGAATGCTCTCAATAAGTCGAAGAGAAACAAATCAGAATTTTATTATCAAAATTGTGCACCCGTTAATCATACAAAGTGAGCCTTTATATAGGCTAAGGGGCTAATAAAACCCTAAGAAACTAGACAAGGAAGGTCGGCCACTCCTTGGACAAGGTGGGCCGGGCCATGACTCAAATAAACTAATCTAATCCAACTCTAAGCAATTGAACCTAACAGTAAGGCCTAGGGCTTAGTCGACCAAACCTTCATGGGCTCTCTTCGTCGGCCTGGATCATCATGTAGACAACTTGATTATCACCTTCCAAGCCTTCAATATCCCGATGGACTCCTTGTTGGTCTTGAACATTTCACACAAGAGCTTGAAGGGACTCCTTGAAGCGCTTGGCCCGTGCACGTGTGACTGGGCCCAATGGAACTCGAACTGGATCATTACTTGGGCTAAGGTCCGTGCACACATCAGTCCCCTCCACTTGAGAAGGATTTGTCCTCAAATCTGGATAGAAATGGATGATACTACAAGCGTTGGTAGTATGAAGCCCAAATCTAATGCCACCACGTATTGGCCCTCATACTATGATTCGGTGCTCATGTCTCTTGGTTAGTTTGAAAATGCTCACAACCAGCCAAGAAAAACTCATGGCTTTACTCGAATGGGTCCTCTTGTTTGTATAATTCCCCTCCTATTGAAAGCAATTTGCCCACAAATTGAAGCACGAATGGTGACAAGACGAGTTACATGCCTTTGACTCAATCTTGTTACGATTGCTACAGATGTCATCCGATGCAAAACCCACGTGCTAAGTTGGAAAATAACCCTTGTCGAACCTTGAATCTCACAAACTATCTTCAATGTGTGCTCAACTTGATCGTTTGTGGTCACGAGGTAAGGGTCCTCAAAGTGGTGTGAAGTGTATCCCATGAAATCGAACTCCGGCCAGAACACACTTGCAAGGTCCCATGGCGGATTTGGTGATATTGGAGCTTCATGTGTACTAAGAGCAAGACGAAAATCACAATGGTCATTGATGTACTTGTTCTTTAAACGAACCCTTGGTACACAACCATCCCCAAAATGTGGAGTGTTCCCTTCAAGATGAGCTCGAATCAACTCCCTTTTGGTGTGGACTGATTTGAGTTGACTTTGTTCCGTGAATGGATACCAACGGGGTTTAACTCTTGGAGGCTTGCAAAGCCTATAATTGATTTTGGAATGGAACGCACTAAGAACAGCTCAACTTCCCTTTGCCTGATCTGTATAAAAGAAGAAACACTAAACAAAGCAAAGGTAAGTTCGTTAGGAAAATAATAGGCCTTCACCGGGTTGTTCAAGATCAGCCCACTTTCTCTCTTTTCCTCCTTTTTACCACCCATCTCATCAGATTTTTCCATCTCCTTTTCTAGTTCAACAGCTGACCCTTTCATCTCGTTGCTTTCAACTCCCTCGGGTTTTACCTCTTCAGGCACAATTCCCTCATCTAGCCTTTTCTCCATTCTATAACGCTCAAGCTCATTTTCATGTATGCTAGATCAATACAAAGCTGGTCATAAGTAAGTGATACAAGTACAAAACGACGACTATTAAATAAGAAGGCATACTTATTAGTATGTCCGTCATATTTAACTTCTCGCCTCGACATCCATGCTTTGCCCAACAACACAGGTGTCACTTGAATTGGGACTACATCACACAACACCTCGTCCACATATTTGCCGATTTGAATAGGTACAAGTGTGTGCTTAGTAACCCAAACAACACCACGAGTACTCATCAACTGGTACAGTTGAAGATGATCAATGTAGGAGTGGGTAGTGTTCCTAAAATGTAGGAGAGTAGCCAAGTGAAAACAAAGGAGTTATCAAAGTGCTTTACTTAGTTTCCTAAATGAATTTGGAAATCAAGTAAACAACTTGGATGAAGCAAGCAATACTCGGACAGATTTGAAACAAAGAAACCCTAGTGCAAATGAGACCGTAGCCGCCGCCCCACTTGTTTTCTTGTTGCTCAAGTGATGACTAACGACCAAGACAGATTTGGGAACACAACCTTTCGGCAAATTTTGGACAGAAAATATCGACAAACTAGACACAAACACAAAAGGGATAACACACCAACAGATTTTGTGTTCGGATAAACAGTAACGTGAACAGTGTCGGTGAAGAGTGACGGTGAACAGTGTCATTTTTTTCTTCTTCTTTTTTTTTAACAAGGCAGCGGACAAAACACAAAAACCCTTCGACGCAACTACGAAAAACAAGGATATAACGAAAGATACCTTCACCTAAGCTCTGAAGCCAACTGATACGGTCCTCGATCAACTCGTTTCGAGACACGTAACACGCTTGTCCAAGGATCGAGTGAGGTTGTCCAACGCTTGGATTGCGGAACCTAAAACCAAAACGGACGACACGAATTGATTGAAGGTGGTAGAACGGCGACTCCAATTGAGGTGAATACTCTAGTGGATAGGCCGGTAGAACAATCAAGGACAATACGCAAGATTGCTCAAGAACCCTTGCCAAGCAAGTTAAGGTTCGAATGCTCTCAATAAGTCGAAGAGAAACAAATCAGAATTTTATTATCAAAATTGTGCACCCGTTAATCATACAAAGTGAGCCTTTATATAGGCTAAGGGGCTAATAAAACCCTAAGAAACTAGACAAGGAAGGTCGGCCACTCCTTGGACAAGGTAGGCCGGGCCATGACTCAAATAAACTAATCTAATCCAACTCTAAGCAATTGAACCTAACAGTAAGGCCTAGGGCTTAGTCGACCAAACCTTCATGGGCTCTCTTCGTCGGCCTGGATCATCATGTAGAAAACTTGATTATCACCTTCCAAGCCTTCAATATCCCGATGGACTCCTTGTTGGTCTTGAACATTTCACACAAGAGCTTGAAGGGACTCTTTGAATCGCTTGGCCCGTGCACGTGTGACTGGGCCCAATGGAACTCGAACTGGATCATTACTTGGGCTAAGGTCCGTGCACACATCAGTCCCCTCCACTTGAGAAGGATTTGTCCTCAAATCTGGATAGAAATGGATGATACTACAAGCGTTGGTAGTATGAAGCCCAAATCTAATGCCACCACGTATTGGCCCTCATACTATGATTCGGTGCTCATGTCTCTTGGTTAGTTTGAAAATGCTCACAACCAGCCAAGAAAAACTCATGGCTTTACTCGAATGGCTCCTCTTGTTTGTATAATTCCCCTCCTATTGAAAGCAATTTGCCCACAAATTGAAGCACGAATGGTGACAAGACGAGTTACATGCCTTTGACTCAATCTTGTTACGATTGCTACAGATGTCATCCGATGCAAAACCCACGTGCTAAGTTGGAAAATAACCCTTGTCGAACCTTGAATCTCACAAACTATCTTCAATGTGTGCTCAACTTGATCGTTTGTGGTCACGAGGTAAGGGTCCTCAAAGTGGTGTGAAGTGTATCCCATGAAATCGAACTCCGGCCAGAACACACTTGCAAGGTCCCATGGCGGATTTGGTGATATTGGAGCTTCATGTGTACTAAGAGCAAGACGAAAATCACAATGGTCATTGATGTACTTGTTCTTTAAACGAACCCTTGGTACACAACCATCCCCAAAATGTGGAGTGTTCCCTTCAAGATGAGCTCGAATCAACTCCCTTTTGGTGTGGACTGATTTGAGTTGACTTTGTTCCGTGAATGGATACCAACGGGGTTTAACTCTTGGAGGCTTGCAAAGCCTATAATTGATTTTGGAATGGAACGCACTAAGAACAGCTCAACTTCCCTTTGCCTGATCTGTATAAAAGAAGAAACACTAAACAAAGCAAAGGTAAGTTTGTTAGGAAAATAATAGGCCTTCACCGGGTTGTTCAAGATCAGCCCACTTTCTCTCTTTTCCTCCTTTTTACCACCCATCTCATCAGATTTTTCCATCTCCTTTTCTAGTTCAACAGCTGACCCTTTCATCTCGTTGCTTTCAACTCCCTCGGGTTTTACCTCTTCAGGCACAATTCCCTCATCTAGCCTTTTCTCCATTCTATAACGCTCAAGCTCATTTTCATGTATGCTAGATCAATACAAAGCTGGTCATAAGTAAGTGATACAAGTACAAAACGACGACTATTAAATAAGAAGGCATACTTATTAGTATGTCCGTCATATTTAACTTCTCGCCTCGACATCCATGCTTTGCCCAACAACACAGGTGTCACTTGAATTGGGACTACATCACACAACACCTCGTCCACATATTTGCCGATTTGAATAGGTACAAGTGTGTGCTTAGTAACCCAAACAACACCACGAGTACTCATCAACTGGTACAGTTGAAGATGATCAATGTAGGAGTGGGTAGTGTTCCTAAAATGTAGGAGAGTAACCAAGTGAAAACAAAGGAGTTATCAAAGTGCTTTACTTAGTTTCCTAAATGAATTTGGAAATCAAGTAAACAACTTGGATGAAGCAAGCAATACTCAGACAGATTTGAAACAAAGAAACCCTAGTGCAAATGAGACCGTAGCCGCCGCCCCACTTGTTTTCTTGTTGCTCAAGTGATGACTAACGACCAAGACAGATTTGGGAACACAACCTTTCGGCAAATTTTGGACAGAAAATATCGACAAACTAGACACAAACACAAAAGGGATAACACACCAACAGATTTTGTGTTCGGATAAACAGTAACGTGAACAGTGTCGGTGAAGAGTGACGGTGAACAGTGTCATTTTTTTCTTCTTCTTTTTTTTTAACAAGGCAGCGGACAAAACACAAAAACCCTTCGACGCAACTACGAAAAACAAGGATATAACGAAAGATACCTTCACCTAAGCTCTGAAGCCAACTGATACGGTCCTCGATCAACTCGTTTCGAGACACGTAACACGCTTGTCCAAGGATCGAGTGAGGTTGTCCAACGCTTGGATTGCGGAACCTAAAACCAAAACGGACGACACGAATTGATTGAAGGTGGTAGAACGGCGACTCCAATTGAGGTGAATACTCTAGTGGATAGGCCGGTAGAACAATCAAGGACAATACGCAAGATTGCTCAAGAACCCTTGCCAAGCAAGTTAAGGTTCGAATGCTCTCAATAAGTCGAAGAGAAACAAATCAGAATTTTATTATCAAAATTGTGCACCCGTTAATCATACAAAGTGAGCCTTTATATAGGCTAAGGGGCTAATAAAACCCTAAGAAACTAGACAAGGAAGGTCGGCCACTCCTTGGACAAGGTGGGCCGGGCCATGACTCAAATAAACTAATCTAATCCAACTCTAAGCAATTGAACCTAACAGTAAGGCCTAGGGCTTAGTCGACCAAACCTTCATGGGCTCTCTTCGTCGGCCTGGATCATCATGTAGACAACTTGATTATCACCTTCCAAGCCTTCAATATCCCGATGGACTCCTTGTTGGTCTTGAACATTTCACACAAGAGCTTGAAGGGACTCCTTGAAGCGCTTGGCCCGTGCACGTGTGACTGGGCCCAATGGAACTCGAACTGGATCATTACTTGGGCTAAGGTCCGTGCACACATCAGTCCCCTCCACTTGAGAAGGATTTGTCCTCAAATCTGGATAGAAATGGATGATACTACAAGCGTTGGTAGTATGAAGCCCAAATCTAATGCCACCACGTATTGGCCCTCATACTATGATTCGGTGCTCATGTCTCTTGGTTAGTTTGAAAATGCTCACAACCAGCCAAGAAAAACTCATGGCTTTACTCGAATGGGTCCTCTTGTTTGTATAATTCCCCTCCTATTGAAAGCAATTTGCCCACAAATTGAAGCACGAATGGTGACAAGACGAGTTACATGCCTTTGACTCAATCTTGTTACGATTGCTACAGATGTCATCCGATGCAAAACCCACGTGCTAAGTTGGAAAATAACCCTTGTCGAACCTTGAATCTCACAAACTATCTTCAATGTGTGCTCAACTTGATCGTTTGTGGTCACGAGGTAAGGGTCCTCAAAGTGGTGTGAAGTGTATCCCATGAAATCGAACTCCGGCCAGAACACACTTGCAAGGTCCCATGGCGGATTTGGTGATATTGGAGCTTCATGTGTACTAAGAGCAAGACGAAAATCACAATGGTCATTGATGTACTTGTTCTTTAAACGAACCCTTGGTACACAACCATCCCCAAAATGTGGAGTGTTCCCTTCAAGATGAGCTCGAATCAACTCCCTTTTGGTGTGGACTGATTTGAGTTGACTTTGTTCCGTGAATGGATACCAACGGGGTTTAACTCTTGGAGGCTTGCAAAGCCTATAATTGATTTTGGAATGGAACGCACTAAGAACAGCTCAACTTCCCTTTGCCTGATCTGTATAAAAGAAGAAACACTAAACAAAGCAAAGGTAAGTTCGTTAGGAAAATAATAGGCCTTCACCGGGTTGTTCAAGATCAGCCCACTTTCTCTCTTTTCCTCCTTTTTACCACCCATCTCATCAGATTTTTCCATCTCCTTTTCTAGTTCAACAGCTGACCCTTTCATCTCGTTGCTTTCAACTCCCTCGGGTTTTACCTCTTCAGGCACAATTCCCTCATCTAGCCTTTTCTCCATTCTATAACGCTCAAGCTCATTTTCATGTATGCTAGATCAATACAAAGCTGGTCATAAGTAAGTGATACAAGTACAAAACGACGACTATTAAATAAGAAGGCATACTTATTAGTATGTCCGTCATATTTAACTTCTCGCCTCGACATCCATGCTTTGCCCAACAACACAGGTGTCACTTGAATTGGGACTACATCACACAACACCTCGTCCACATATTTGCCGATTTGAATAGGTACAAGTGTGTGCTTAGTAACCCAAACAACACCACGAGTACTCATCAACTGGTACAGTTGAAGATGATCAATGTAGGAGTGGGTAGTGTTCCTAAAATGTAGGAGAGTAGCCAAGTGAAAACAAAGGAGTTATCAAAGTGCTTTACTTAGTTTCCTAAATGAATTTGGAAATCAAGTAAACAACTTGGATGAAGCAAGCAATACTCGGACAGATTTGAAACAAAGAAACCCTAGTGCAAATGAGACCGTAGCCGCCGCCCCACTTGTTTTCTTGTTGCTCAAGTGATGACTAACGACCAAGACAGATTTGGGAACACAACCTTTCGGCAAATTTTGGACAGAAAATATCGACAAACTAGACACAAACACAAAAGGGATAACACACCAACAGATTTTGTGTTCGGATAAACAGTAACGTGAACAGTGTCGGTGAAGAGTGACGGTGAACAGTGTCATTTTTTTCTTCTTCTTTTTTTTTAACAAGGCAGCGGACAAAACACAAAAACCCTTCGACGCAACTACGAAAAACAAGGATATAACGAAAGATACCTTCACCTAAGCTCTGAAGCCAACTGATACGGTCCTCGATCAACTCGTTTCGAGACACGTAACACGCTTGTCCAAGGATCGAGTGAGGTTGTCCAACGCTTGGATTGCGGAACCTAAAACCAAAACGGACGACACGAATTGATTGAAGGTGGTAGAACGGCGACTCCAATTGAGGTGAATACTCTAGTGGATAGGCCGGTAGAACAATCAAGGACAATACGCAAGATTGCTCAAGAACCCTTGCCAAGCAAGTTAAGGTTCGAATGCTCTCAATAAGTCGAAGAGAAACAAATCAGAATTTTATTATCAAAATTGTGCACCCGTTAATCATACAAAGTGAGCCTTTATATAGGCTAAGGGGCTAATAAAACCCTAAGAAACTAGACAAGGAAGGTCGGCCACTCCTTGGACAAGGTGGGCCGGGCCATGACTCAAATAAACTAATCTAATCCAACTCTAAGCAATTGAACCTAACAGTAAGGCCTAGGGCTTAGTCGACCAAACCTTCATGGGCTCTCTTCGTCGGCCTGGATCATCATGTAGACAACTTGATTATCACCTTCCAAGCCTTCAATATCCCGATGGACTCCTTGTTGGTCTTGAACATTTCACACAAGAGCTTGAAGGGACTCCTTGAAGCGCTTGGCCCGTGCACGTGTGACTGGGCCCAATGGAACTCGAACTGGATCATTACTTGGGCTAAGGTCCGTGCACACATCAGTCCCCTCCACTTGAGAAGGATTTGTCCTCAAATCTGGATAGAAATGGATGATACTACAAGCGTTGGTAGTATGAAGCCCAAATCTAATGCCACCACGTATTGGCCCTCATACTATGATTCGGTGCTCATGTCTCTTGGTTAGTTTGAAAATGCTCACAACCAGCCAAGAAAAACTCATGGCTTTACTCGAATGGGTCCTCTTGTTTGTATAATTCCCCTCCTATTGAAAGCAATTTGCCCACAAATTGAAGCACGAATGGTGACAAGACGAGTTACATGCCTTTGACTCAATCTTGTTACGATTGCTACAGATGTCATCCGATGCAAAACCCACGTGCTAAGTTGGAAAATAACCCTTGTCGAACCTTGAATCTCACAAACTATCTTCAATGTGTGCTCAACTTGATCGTTTGTGGTCACGAGGTAAGGGTCCTCAAAGTGGTGTGAAGTGTATCCCATGAAATCGAACTCCGGCCAGAACACACTTGCAAGGTCCCATGGCGGATTTGGTGATATTGGAGCTTCATGTGTACTAAGAGCAAGACGAAAATCACAATGGTCATTGATGTACTTGTTCTTTAAACGAACCCTTGGTACACAACCATCCCCAAAATGTGGAGTGTTCCCTTCAAGATGAGCTCGAATCAACTCCCTTTTGGTGTGGACTGATTTGAGTTGACTTTGTTCCGTGAATGGATACCAACGGGGTTTAACTCTTGGAGGCTTGCAAAGCCTATAATTGATTTTGGAATGGAACGCACTAAGAACAGCTCAACTTCCCTTTGCCTGATCTGTATAAAAGAAGAAACACTAAACAAAGCAAAGGTAAGTTCGTTAGGAAAATAATAGGCCTTCACCGGGTTGTTCAAGATCAGCCCACTTTCTCTCTTTTCCTCCTTTTTACCACCCATCTCATCAGATTTTTCCATCTCCTTTTCTAGTTCAACAGCTGACCCTTTCATCTCGTTGCTTTCAACTCCCTCGGGTTTTACCTCTTCAGGCACAATTCCCTCATCTAGCCTTTTCTCCATTCTATAACGCTCAAGCTCATTTTCATGTATGCTAGATCAATACAAAGCTGGTCATAAGTAAGTGATACAAGTACAAAACGACGACTATTAAATAAGAAGGCATACTTATTAGTATGTCCGTCATATTTAACTTCTCGCCTCGACATCCATGCTTTGCCCAACAACACAGGTGTCACTTGAATTGGGACTACATCACACAACACCTCGTCCACATATTTGCCGATTTGAATAGGTACAAGTGTGTGCTTAGTAACCCAAACAACACCACGAGTACTCATCAACTGGTACAGTTGAAGATGATCAATGTAGGAGTGGGTAGTGTTCCTAAAATGTAGGAGAGTAGCCAAGTGAAAACAAAGGAGTTATCAAAGTGCTTTACTTAGTTTCCTAAATGAATTTGGAAATCAAGTAAACAACTTGGATGAAGCAAGCAATACTCGGACAGATTTGAAACAAAGAAACCCTAGTGCAAATGAGACCGTAGCCGCCGCCCCACTTGTTTTCTTGTTGCTCAAGTGATGACTAACGACCAAGACAGATTTGGGAACACAACCTTTCGGCAAATTTTGGACAGAAAATATCGACAAACTAGACACAAACACAAAAGGGATAACACACCAACAGATTTTGTGTTCGGATAAACAGTAACGTGAACAGTGTCGGTGAAGAGTGACGGTGAACAGTGTCATTTTTTTCTTCTTCTTTTTTTTTAACAAGGCAGCGGACAAAACACAAAAACCCTTCGACGCAACTACGAAAAACAAGGATATAACGAAAGATACCTTCACCTAAGCTCTGAAGCCAACTGATACGGTCCTCGATCAACTCGTTTCGAGACACGTAACACGCTTGTCCAAGGATCGAGTGAGGTTGTCCAACGCTTGGATTGCGGAACCTAAAACCAAAACGGACGACACGAATTGATTGAAGGTGGTAGAACGGCGACTCCAATTGAGGTGAATACTCTAGTGGATAGGCCGGTAGAACAATCAAGGACAATACGCAAGATTGCTCAAGAACCCTTGCCAAGCAAGTTAAGGTTCGAATGCTCTCAATAAGTCGAAGAGAAACAAATCAGAATTTTATTATCAAAATTGTGCACCCGTTAATCATACAAAGTGAGCCTTTATATAGGCTAAGGGGCTAATAAAACCCTAAGAAACTAGACAAGGAAGGTCGGCCACTCCTTGGACAAGGTAGGCCGGGCCATGACTCAAATAAACTAATCTAATCCAACTCTAAGCAATTGAACCTAACAGTAAGGCCTAGGGCTTAGTCGACCAAACCTTCATGGGCTCTCTTCGTCGGCCTGGATCATCATGTAGAAAACTTGATTATCACCTTCCAAGCCTTCAATATCCCGATGGACTCCTTGTTGGTCTTGAACATTTCACACAAGAGCTTGAAGGGACTCTTTGAATCGCTTGGCCCGTGCACGTGTGACTGGGCCCAATGGAACTCGAACTGGATCATTACTTGGGCTAAGGTCCGTGCACACATCAGTCCCCTCCACTTGAGAAGGATTTGTCCTCAAATCTGGATAGAAATGGATGATACTACAAGCGTTGGTAGTATGAAGCCCAAATCTAATGCCACCACGTATTGGCCCTCATACTATGATTCGGTGCTCATGTCTCTTGGTTAGTTTGAAAATGCTCACAACCAGCCAAGAAAAACTCATGGCTTTACTCGAATGGCTCCTCTTGTTTGTATAATTCCCCTCCTATTGAAAGCAATTTGCCCACAAATTGAAGCACGAATGGTGACAAGACGAGTTACATGCCTTTGACTCAATCTTGTTACGATTGCTACAGATGTCATCCGATGCAAAACCCACGTGCTAAGTTGGAAAATAACCCTTGTCGAACCTTGAATCTCACAAACTATCTTCAATGTGTGCTCAACTTGATCGTTTGTGGTCACGAGGTAAGGGTCCTCAAAGTGGTGTGAAGTGTATCCCATGAAATCGAACTCCGGCCAGAACACACTTGCAAGGTCCCATGGCGGATTTGGTGATATTGGAGCTTCATGTGTACTAAGAGCAAGACGAAAATCACAATGGTCATTGATGTACTTGTTCTTTAAACGAACCCTTGGTACACAACCATCCCCAAAATGTGGAGTGTTCCCTTCAAGATGAGCTCGAATCAACTCCCTTTTGGTGTGGACTGATTTGAGTTGACTTTGTTCCGTGAATGGATACCAACGGGGTTTAACTCTTGGAGGCTTGCAAAGCCTATAATTGATTTTGGAATGGAACGCACTAAGAACAGCTCAACTTCCCTTTGCCTGATCTGTATAAAAGAAGAAACACTAAACAAAGCAAAGGTAAGTTTGTTAGGAAAATAATAGGCCTTCACCGGGTTGTTCAAGATCAGCCCACTTTCTCTCTTTTCCTCCTTTTTACCACCCATCTCATCAGATTTTTCCATCTCCTTTTCTAGTTCAACAGCTGACCCTTTCATCTCGTTGCTTTCAACTCCCTCGGGTTTTACCTCTTCAGGCACAATTCCCTCATCTAGCCTTTTCTCCATTCTATAACGCTCAAGCTCATTTTCATGTATGCTAGATCAATACAAAGCTGGTCATAAGTAAGTGATACAAGTACAAAACGACGACTATTAAATAAGAAGGCATACTTATTAGTATGTCCGTCATATTTAACTTCTCGCCTCGACATCCATGCTTTGCCCAACAACACAGGTGTCACTTGAATTGGGACTACATCACACAACACCTCGTCCACATATTTGCCGATTTGAATAGGTACAAGTGTGTGCTTAGTAACCCAAACAACACCACGAGTACTCATCAACTGGTACAGTTGAAGATGATCAATGTAGGAGTGGGTAGTGTTCCTAAAATGTAGGAGAGTAACCAAGTGAAAACAAAGGAGTTATCAAAGTGCTTTACTTAGTTTCCTAAATGAATTTGGAAATCAAGTAAACAACTTGGATGAAGCAAGCAATACTCAGACAGATTTGAAACAAAGAAACCCTAGTGCAAATGAGACCGTAGCCGCCGCCCCACTTGTTTTCTTGTTGCTCAAGTGATGACTAACGACCAAGACAGATTTGGGAACACAACCTTTCGGCAAATTTTGGACAGAAAATATCGACAAACTAGACACAAACACAAAAGGGATAACACACCAACAGATTTTGTGTTCGGATAAACAGTAACGTGAACAGTGTCGGTGAAGAGTGACGGTGAACAGTGTCATTTTTTTCTTCTTCTTTTTTTTTAACAAGGCAGCGGACAAAACACAAAAACCCTTCGACGCAACTACGAAAAACAAGGATATAACGAAAGATACCTTCACCTAAGCTCTGAAGCCAACTGATACGGTCCTCGATCAACTCGTTTCGAGACACGTAACACGCTTGTCCAAGGATCGAGTGAGGTTGTCCAACGCTTGGATTGCGGAACCTAAAACCAAAACGGACGACACGAATTGATTGAAGGTGGTAGAACGGCGACTCCAATTGAGGTGAATACTCTAGTGGATAGGCCGGTAGAACAATCAAGGACAATACGCAAGATTGCTCAAGAACCCTTGCCAAGCAAGTTAAGGTTCGAATGCTCTCAATAAGTCGAAGAGAAACAAATCAGAATTTTATTATCAAAATTGTGCACCCGTTAATCATACAAAGTGAGCCTTTATATAGGCTAAGGGGCTAATAAAACCCTAAGAAACTAGACAAGGAAGGTCGGCCACTCCTTGGACAAGGTGGGCCGGGCCATGACTCAAATAAACTAATCTAATCCAACTCTAAGCAATTGAACCTAACAGTAAGGCCTAGGGCTTAGTCGACCAAACCTTCATGGGCTCTCTTCGTCGGCCTGGATCATCATGTAGACAACTTGATTATCACCTTCCAAGCCTTCAATATCCCGATGGACTCCTTGTTGGTCTTGAACATTTCACACAAGAGCTTGAAGGGACTCCTTGAAGCGCTTGGCCCGTGCACGTGTGACTGGGCCCAATGGAACTCGAACTGGATCATTACTTGGGCTAAGGTCCGTGCACACATCAGTCCCCTCCACTTGAGAAGGATTTGTCCTCAAATCTGGATAGAAATGGATGATACTACAAGCGTTGGTAGTATGAAGCCCAAATCTAATGCCACCACGTATTGGCCCTCATACTATGATTCGGTGCTCATGTCTCTTGGTTAGTTTGAAAATGCTCACAACCAGCCAAGAAAAACTCATGGCTTTACTCGAATGGCTCCTCTTGTTTGTATAATTCCCCTCCTATTGAAAGCAATTTGCCCACAAATTGAAGCACGAATGGTGACAAGACGAGTTACATGCCTTTGACTCAATCTTGTTACGATTGCTACAGATGTCATCCGATGCAAAACCCACGTGCTAAGTTGGAAAATAACCCTTGTCGAACCTTGAATCTCACAAACTATCTTCAATGTGTGCTCAACTTGATCGTTTGTGGTCACGAGGTAAGGGTCCTCAAAGTGGTGTGAAGTGTATCCCATGAAATCGAACTCCGGCCAGAACACACTTGCAAGGTCCCATGGCGGATTTGGTGATATTGGAGCTTCATGTGTACTAAGAGCAAGACGAAAATCACAATGGTCATTGATGTACTTGTTCTTTAAACGAACCCTTGGTACACAACCATCCCCAAAATGTGGAGTGTTCCCTTCAAGATGAGCTCGAATCAACTCCCTTTTGGTGTGGACTGATTTGAGTTGACTTTGTTCCGTGAATGGATACCAACGGGGTTTAACTCTTGGAGGCTTGCAAAGCCTATAATTGATTTTGGAATGGAACGCACTAAGAACAGCTCAACTTCCCTTTGCCTGATCTGTATAAAAGAAGAAACACTAAACAAAGCAAAGGTAAGTTCGTTAGGAAAATAATAGGCCTTCACCGGGTTGTTCAAGATCAGCCCACTTTCTCTCTTTTCCTCCTTTTTACCACCCATCTCATCAGATTTTTCCATCTCCTTTTCTAGTTCAACAGCTGACCCTTTCATCTCGTTGCTTTCAACTCCCTCGGGTTTTACCTCTTCAGGCACAATTCCCTCATCTAGCCTTTTCTCCATTCTATAACGCTCAAGCTCATTTTCATGTATGCTAGATCAATACAAAGCTGGTCATAAGTAAGTGATACAAGTACAAAACGACGACTATTAAATAAGAAGGCATACTTATTAGTATGTCCGTCATATTTAACTTCTCGCCTCGACATCCATGCTTTGCCCAACAACACAGGTGTCACTTGAATTGGGACTACATCACACAACACCTCGTCCACATATTTGCCGATTTGAATAGGTACAAGTGTGTGCTTAGTAACCCAAACAACACCACGAGTACTCATCAACTGGTACAGTTGAAGATGATCAATGTAGGAGTGGGTAGTGTTCCTAAAATGTAGGAGAGTAGCCAAGTGAAAACAAAGGAGTTATCAAAGTGCTTTACTTAGTTTCCTAAATGAATTTGGAAATCAAGTAAACAACTTGGATGAAGCAAGCAATACTCGGACAGATTTGAAACAAAGAAACCCTAGTGCAAATGAGACCGTAGCCGCCGCCCCACTTGTTTTCTTGTTGCTCAAGTGATGACTAACGACCAAGACAGATTTGGGAACACAACCTTTCGGCAAATTTTGGACAGAAAATATCGACAAACTAGACACAAACACAAAAGGGATAACACACCAACAGATTTTGTGTTCGGATAAACAGTAACGTGAACAGTGTCGGTGAAGAGTGACGGTGAACAGTGTCATTTTTTTCTTCTTCTTTTTTTTTAACAAGGCAGCGGACAAAACACAAAAACCCTTCGACGCAACTACGAAAAACAAGGATATAACGAAAGATACCTTCACCTAAGCTCTGAAGCCAACTGATACGGTCCTCGATCAACTCGTTTCGAGACACGTAACACGCTTGTCCAAGGATCGAGTGAGGTTGTCCAACGCTTGGATTGCGGAACCTAAAACCAAAACGGACGACACGAATTGATTGAAGGTGGTAGAACGGCGACTCCAATTGAGGTGAATACTCTAGTGGATAGGCCGGTAGAACAATCAAGGACAATACGCAAGATTGCTCAAGAACCCTTGCCAAGCAAGTTAAGGTTCGAATGCTCTCAATAAGTCGAAGAGAAACAAATCAGAATTTTATTATCAAAATTGTGCACCCGTTAATCATACAAAGTGAGCCTTTATATAGGCTAAGGGGCTAATAAAACCCTAAGAAACTAGACAAGGAAGGTCGGCCACTCCTTGGACAAGGTAGGCCGGGCCATGACTCAAATAAACTAATCTAATCCAACTCTAAGCAATTGAACCTAACAGTAAGGCCTAGGGCTTAGTCGACCAAACCTTCATGGGCTCTCTTCGTCGGCCTGGATCATCATGTAGACAACTTGATTATCACCTTCCAAGCCTTCAATATCCCGATGGACTCCTTGTTGGTCTTGAACATTTCACACAAGAGCTTGAAGGGACTCCTTGAAGCGCTTGGCCCGTGCACGTGTGACTGGGCCCAATGGAACTCGAACTGGATCATTACTTGGGCTAAGGTCCGTGCACACATCAGTCCCCTCCACTTGAGAAGGATTTGTCCTCAAATCTGGATAGAAATGGATGATACTACAAGCGTTGGTAGTATGAAGCCCAAATCTAATGCCACCACGTATTGGCCCTCATACTATGATTCGGTGCTCATGTCTCTTGGTTAGTTTGAAAATGCTCACAACCAGCCAAGAAAAACTCATGGCTTTACTCGAATGGCTCCTCTTGTTTGTATAATTCCCCTCCTATTGAAAGCAATTTGCCCACAAATTGAAGCACGAATGGTGACAAGACGAGTTACATGCCTTTGACTCAATCTTGTTACGATTGCTACAGATGTCATCCGATGCAAAACCCACGTGCTAAGTTGGAAAATAACCCTTGTCGAACCTTGAATCTCACAAACTATCTTCAATGTGTGCTCAACTTGATCGTTTGTGGTCACGAGGTAAGGGTCCTCAAAGTGGTGTGAAGTGTATCCCATGAAATCGAACTCCGGCCAGAACACACTTGCAAGGTCCCATGGCGGATTTGGTGATATTGGAGCTTCATGTGTACTAAGAGCAAGACGAAAATCACAATGGTCATTGATGTACTTGTTCTTTAAACGAACCCTTGGTACACAACCATCCCCAAAATGTGGAGTGTTCCCTTCAAGATGAGCTCGAATCAACTCCCTTTTGGTGTGGACTGATTTGAGTTGACTTTGTTCCGTGAATGGATACCAACGGGGTTTAACTCTTGGAGGCTTGCAAAGCCTATAATTGATTTTGGAATGGAACGCACTAAGAACAGCTCAACTTCCCTTTGCCTGATCTGTATAAAAGAAGAAACACTAAACAAAGCAAAGGTAAGTTCGTTAGGAAAATAATAGGCCTTCACCGGGTTGTTCAAGATCAGCCCACTTTCTCTCTTTTCCTCCTTTTTACCACCCATCTCATCAGATTTTTCCATCTCCTTTTCTAGTTCAACAGCTGACCCTTTCATCTCGTTGCTTTCAACTCCCTCGGGTTTTACCTCTTCAGGCACAATTCCCTCATCTAGCCTTTTCTCCATTCTATAACGCTCAAGCTCATTTTCATGTATGCTAGATCAATACAAAGCTGGTCATAAGTAAGTGATACAAGTACAAAACGACGACTATTAAATAAGAAGGCATACTTATTAGTATGTCCGTCATATTTAACTTCTCGCCTCGACATCCATGCTTTGCCCAACAACACAGGTGTCACTTGAATTGGGACTACATCACACAACACCTCGTCCACATATTTGCCGATTTGAATAGGTACAAGTGTGTGCTTAGTAACCCAAACAACACCACGAGTACTCATCAACTGGTACAGTTGAAGATGATCAATGTAGGAGTGGGTAGTGTTCCTAAAATGTAGGAGAGTAGCCAAGTGAAAACAAAGGAGTTATCCAAGTGCTTTACTTAGTTTCCTAAATGAATTTGGAAATCAAGTAAACAACTTGGATGAAGCAAGCAATACTCGGACAGATTTGAAACAAAGAAACCCTAGTGCAAATGAAACCCTAGCCGCCGCCCCACTTGTTTTCTTGTTACTCAAGTGATGACTAACGACCAAGACAGATTTGGGAACACAACCTTTCGGCAAATTTTGGACAGAAATTATCGACAAACTAGACACAAACACAAAAGGGATAACACACCAACAGATTTTGTGTTCGGATAAACAGTAACGTGAACAGTGTCGGTGAAGAGTGACGGTGAACAGTGTCATTTTTTTCTTCTTTTTTTTTTTTTTAACAAGGCAGCGGACAAAACACAAAAACCCTTCGACGCAACTACGAAAAACAAGGAAATAACGAAATATACCTTCACCTAAGCTCTGAAGCCAACTGATACGGTCCTCGATCAACTCGTTTCGAGACACGTAACACGCTTGTCCAAGGATCTAGTGGGGTTGTCCAACGCTTGGATTGCGGAACCTAAAACCAAAACGGACGACACGAATTGATTGAAGGTGGTAGAACGGCGACTCCAATTGAGGTGAATACTATAGTGGATAGGTCGGTAGAACAATCAAGGACAATACGCAAGATTGTTCAAGAACCCTTGCCAAGCAAGTTAAGGTTCGAATGCTCTCAATAAGTCGAAGAGAAACAAATCAGAATTTTATTATCAAAATTATGCACCCGTTAATCATACAAAGTGAGCCTTTATATAGGCTAAGGGGCTAATAAAACCCTAAGAAACTAGACAAGGAAGGTCGGCCACTCCTTGGACAAGGTGGGCCGGGCCATGACTCAAATAAACTAATCTAATCCAACTCTAAGCAATTGAACCTAACAGTAAGGCCTAGGGCTTAGTCGACCAAACCTTCATGGGCTCTCTTCGTCGGCCTGGATCATCATGTAGACAACTTGATTATCACCTTCCAAGCCTTCAATATCCCGATGGACTCCTTGTTGGTCTTGAACATTTCACACAAGAGCTTGAAGGGACTCCTTGAAGCGCTTGGCCCGTGCACGTGTGACTGGGCCCAATGGAACTCGAACTGGATCATTACTTGGGCTAAGGTCCGTGCACACATCAGTCCCCTCCACTTGAGAAGGATTTGTCCTCAAATCTGGATAGAAATGGATGATACTACAAGCGTTGGTAGTATGAAGCCCAAATCTAATGCCACCACGTATTGGCCCTCATACTATGATTCGGTGCTCATGTCTCTTGGTTAGTTTGAAAATGCTCACAACCAGCCAAGACACTTGCAAGGTCCCATGGCGGATTTGGTGATATTGGAGCTTCATGTGTACTAAGAGCAAGACGAAAATCACAATGGTCATTGATGTACTTGTTCTTTAAACGAACCCTTGGTACACAACCATCCCCAAAATGTGGAGTGTTCCCTTCAAGATGAGCTCGAATCAACTCCCTTTTGGTGTGGACTGATTTGAGTTGACTTTGTTCCGTGAATGGATACCAACGGGGTTTAACTCTTGGAGGCTTGCAAAGCCTATAATTGATTTTGGAATGGAACGCACTAAGAACAGCTCAACTTCCCTTTGCCTGATCTGTATAAAAGAAGAAACACTAAACAAAGCAAAGGTAAGTTCGTTAGGAAAATAATAGGCCTTCACCGGGTTGTTCAAGATCAGCCCACTTTCTCTCTTTTCCTCCTTTTTACCACCCATCTCATCAGATTTTTCCATCTCCTTTTCTAGTTCAACAGCTGACCCTTTCATCTCGTTGCTTTCAACTCCCTCGGGTTTTACCTCTTCAGGCACAATTCCCTCATCTAGCCTTTTCTCCATTCTATAACGCTCAAGCTCATTTTCATGTATGCTAGATCAATACAAAGCTGGTCATAAGTAAGTGATACAAGTACAAAACGACGACTATTAAATAAGAAGGCATACTTATTAGTATGTCCGTCATATTTAACTTCTCGCCTCGACATCCATGCTTTGCCCAACAACACAGGTGTCACTTGAATTGGGACTACATCACACAACACCTCGTCCACATATTTGCCGATTTGAATAGGTACAAGTGTGTGCTTAGTAACCCAAACAACACCACGAGTACTCATCAACTGGTACAGTTGAAGATGATCAATGTAGGAGTGGGTAGTGTTCCTAAAATGTAGGAGAGTAGCCAAGTGAAAACAAAGGAGTTATCAAAGTGCTTTACTTAGTTTCCTAAATGAATTTGGAAATCAAGTAAACAACTTGGATGAAGCAAGCAATACTCGGACAGATTTGAAACAAAGAAACCCTAGTGCAAATGAGACCGTAGCCGCCGCCCCACTTGTTTTCTTGTTGCTCAAGTGATGACTAACGACCAAGACAGATTTGGGAACACAACCTTTCGGCAAATTTTGGACAGAAAATATCGACAAACTAGACACAAACACAAAAGGGATAACACACCAACAGATTTTGTGTTCGGATAAACAGTAACGTGAACAGTGTCGGTGAAGAGTGACGGTGAACAGTGTCATTTTTTTCTTCTTCTTTTTTTTTAACAAGGCAGCGGACAAAACACAAAAACCCTTCGACGCAACTACGAAAAACAAGGATATAACGAAAGATACCTTCACCTAAGCTCTGAAGCCAACTGATACGGTCCTCGATCAACTCGTTTCGAGACACGTAACACGCTTGTCCAAGGATCGAGTGAGGTTGTCCAACGCTTGGATTGCGGAACCTAAAACCAAAACGGACGACACGAATTGATTGAAGGTGGTAGAACGGCGACTCCAATTGAGGTGAATACTCTAGTGGATAGGCCGGTAGAACAATCAAGGACAATACGCAAGATTGCTCAAGAACCCTTGCCAAGCAAGTTAAGGTTCGAATGCTCTCAATAAGTCGAAGAGAAACAAATCAGAATTTTATTATCAAAATTGTGCACCCGTTAATCATACAAAGTGAGCCTTTATATAGGCTAAGGGGCTAATAAAACCCTAAGAAACTAGACAAGGAAGGTCGGCCACTCCTTGGACAAGGTAGGCCGGGCCATGACTCAAATAAACTAATCTAATCCAACTCTAAGCAATTGAACCTAACAGTAAGGCCTAGGGCTTAGTCGACCAAACCTTCATGGGCTCTCTTCGTCGGCCTGGATCATCATGTAGACAACTTGATTATCACCTTCCAAGCCTTCAATATCCCGATGGACTCCTTGTTGGTCTTGAACATTTCACACAAGAGCTTGAAGGGACTCCTTGAAGCGCTTGGCCCGTGCACGTGTGACTGGGCCCAATGGAACTCGAACTGGATCATTACTTGGGCTAAGGTCCGTGCACACATCAGTCCCCTCCACTTGAGAAGGATTTGTCCTCAAATCTGGATAGAAATGGATGATACTACAAGCGTTGGTAGTATGAAGCCCAAATCTAATGCCACCACGTATTGGCCCTCATACTATGATTCGGTGCTCATGTCTCTTGGTTAGTTTGAAAATGCTCACAACCAGCCAAGAAAAACTCATGGCTTTACTCGAATGGCTCCTCTTGTTTGTATAATTCCCCTCCTATTGAAAGCAATTTGCCCACAAATTGAAGCACGAATGGTGACAAGACGAGTTACATGCCTTTGACTCAATCTTGTTACGATTGCTACAGATGTCATCCGATGCAAAACCCACGTGCTAAGTTGGAAAATAACCCTTGTCGAACCTTGAATCTCACAAACTATCTTCAATGTGTGCTCAACTTGATCGTTTGTGGTCACGAGGTAAGGGTCCTCAAAGTGGTGTGAAGTGTATCCCATGAAATCGAACTCCGGCCAGAACACACTTGCAAGGTCCCATGGCGGATTTGGTGATATTGGAGCTTCATGTGTACTAAGAGCAAGACGAAAATCACAATGGTCATTGATGTACTTGTTCTTTAAACGAACCCTTGGTACACAACCATCCCCAAAATGTGGAGTGTTCCCTTCAAGATGAGCTCGAATCAACTCCCTTTTGGTGTGGACTGATTTGAGTTGACTTTGTTCCGTGAATGGATACCAACGGGGTTTAACTCTTGGAGGCTTGCAAAGCCTATAATTGATTTTGGAATGGAACGCACTAAGAACAGCTCAACTTCCCTTTGCCTGATCTGTATAAAAGAAGAAACACTAAACAAAGCAAAGGTAAGTTCGTTAGGAAAATAATAGGCCTTCACCGGGTTGTTCAAGATCAGCCCACTTTCTCTCTTTTCCTCCTTTTTACCACCCATCTCATCAGATTTTTCCATCTCCTTTTCTAGTTCAACAGCTGACCCTTTCATCTCGTTGCTTTCAACTCCCTCGGGTTTTACCTCTTCAGGCACAATTCCCTCATCTAGCCTTTTCTCCATTCTATAACGCTCAAGCTCATTTTCATGTATGCTAGATCAATACAAAGCTGGTCATAAGTAAGTGATACAAGTACAAAACGACGACTATTAAATAAGAAGGCATACTTATTAGTATGTCCGTCATATTTAACTTCTCGCCTCGACATCCATGCTTTGCCCAACAACACAGGTGTCACTTGAATTGGGACTACATCACACAACACCTCGTCCACATATTTGCCGATTTGAATAGGTACAAGTGTGTGCTTAGTAACCCAAACAACACCACGAGTACTCATCAACTGGTACAGTTGAAGATGATCAATGTAGGAGTGGGTAGTGTTCCTAAAATGTAGGAGAGTAGCCAAGTGAAAACAAAGGAGTTATCAAAGTGCTTTACTTAGTTTCCTAAATGAATTTGGAAATCAAGTAAACAACTTGGATGAAGCAAGCAATACTCGGACAGATTTGAAACAAAGAAACCCTAGTGCAAATGAGACCGTAGCCGCCGCCCCACTTGTTTTCTTGTTGCTCAAGTGATGACTAACGACCAAGACAGATTTGGGAACACAACCTTTCGGCAAATTTTGGACAGAAAATATCGACAAACTAGACACAAACACAAAAGGGATAACACACCAACAGATTTTGTGTTCGGATAAACAGTAACGTGAACAGTGTCGGTGAAGAGTGACGGTGAACAGTGTCATTTTTTTCTTCTTCTTTTTTTTTAACAAGGCAGCGGACAAAACACAAAAACCCTTCGACGCAACTACGAAAAACAAGGATATAACGAAAGATACCTTCACCTAAGCTCTGAAGCCAACTGATACGGTCCTCGATCAACTCGTTTCGAGACACGTAACACGCTTGTCCAAGGATCGAGTGAGGTTGTCCAACGCTTGGATTGCGGAACCTAAAACCAAAACGGACGACACGAATTGATTGAAGGTGGTAGAACGGCGACTCCAATTGAGGTGAATACTCTAGTGGATAGGTCGGTAGAACAATCAAGGACAATACGCAAGATTGCTCAAGAACCCTTGCCAAGCAAGTTAAGGTTCGAATGCTCTCAATAAGTCGAAGAGAAACAAATCAGAATTTTATTATCAAAATTGTGCACCCGTTAATCATACAAAGTGAGCCTTTATATAGGCTAAGGGGCTAATAAAACCCTAAGAAACTAGACAAGGAAGGTCGGCCACTCCTTGGACAAGGTGGGCCGGGCCATGACTCAAATAAACTAATCTAATCCAACTCTAAGCAATTGAACCTAACAGTAAGGCCTAGGGCTTAGTCGACCAAACCTTCATGGGCTCTCTTCGTCGGCCTGGATCATCATGTAGACAACTTGATTATCACCTTCCAAGCCTTCAATATCCCGATGGACTCCTTGTTGGTCTTGAACATTTCACACAAGAGCTTGAAGGGACTCCTTGAAGCGCTTGGCCCGTGCACGTGTGACTGGGCCCAATGGAACTCGAACTGGATCATTACTTGGGCTAAGGTCCGTGCACACATCAGTCCCCTCCACTTGAGAAGGATTTGTCCTCAAATCTGGATAGAAATGGATGATACTACAAGCGTTGGTAGTATGAAGCCCAAATCTAATGCCACCACGTATTGGCCCTCATACTATGATTCGGTGCTCATGTCTCTTGGTTAGTTTGAAAATGCTCACAACCAGCCAAGAAAAACTCATGGCTTTACTCGAATGGCTCCTCTTGTTTGTATAATTCCCCTCCTATTGAAAGCAATTTGCCCACAAATTGAAGCACGAATGGTGACAAGACGAGTTACATGCCTTTGACTCAATCTTGTTACGATTGCTACAGATGTCATCCGATGCAAAACCCACGTGCTAAGTTGGAAAATAACCCTTGTCGAACCTTGAATCTCACAAACTATCTTCAATGTGTGCTCAACTTGATCGTTTGTGGTCACGAGGTAAGGGTCCTCAAAGTGGTGTGAAGTGTATCCCATGAAATCGAACTCCGGCCAGAACACACTTGCAAGGTCCCATGGCGGATTTGGTGATATTGGAGCTTCATGTGTACTAAGAGCAAGACGAAAATCACAATGGTCATTGATGTACTTGTTCTTTAAACGAACCCTTGGTACACAACCATCCCCAAAATGTGGAGTGTTCCCTTCAAGATGAGCTCGAATCAACTCCCTTTTGGTGTGGACTGATTTGAGTTGACTTTGTTCCGTGAATGGATACCAACGGGGTTTAACTCTTGGAGGCTTGCAAAGCCTATAATTGATTTTGGAATGGAACGCACTAAGAACAGCTCAACTTCCCTTTGCCTGATCTGTATAAAAGAAGAAACACTAAACAAAGCAAAGGTAAGTTCGTTAGGAAAATAATAGGCCTTCACCGGGTTGTTCAAGATCAGCCCACTTTCTCTCTTTTCCTCCTTTTTACCACCCATCTCATCAGATTTTTCCATCTCCTTTTCTAGTTCAACAGCTGACCCTTTCATCTCGTTGCTTTCAACTCCCTCGGGTTTTACCTCTTCAGGCACAATTCCCTCATCTAGCCTTTTCTCCATTCTATAACGCTCAAGCTCATTTTCATGTATGCTAGATCAATACAAAGCTGGTCATAAGTAAGTGATACAAGTACAAAACGACGACTATTAAATAAGAAGGCATACTTATTAGTATGTCCGTCATATTTAACTTCTCGCCTCGACATCCATGCTTTGCCCAACAACACAGGTGTCACTTGAATTGGGACTACATCACACAACACCTCGTCCACATATTTGCCGATTTGAATAGGTACAAGTGTGTGCTTAGTAACCCAAACAACACCACGAGTACTCATCAACTGGTACAGTTGAAGATGATCAATGTAGGAGTGGGTAGTGTTCCTAAAATGTAGGAGAGTAGCCAAGTGAAAACAAAGGAGTTATCAAAGTGCTTTACTTAGTTTCCTAAATGAATTTGGAAATCAAGTAAACAACTTGGA